>NW_027137973.1:0-102736 GCF_003813185.1 Lentinus tigrinus ALCF2SS1-7
GAGGAGAAGTACGGAGACGGCGCCACTGCGTCGTCTGCCGCTCCCTCCTCCACGTCCGACTCTCCGCGACCACCACCGCCTCCCGCTTCCCTCTCTGCGCGACCCGGACGACGCCCCGGCGAGCTCAACAGCTCGCCGTGAGCCCCGTGAGCCGCAACGAGGAGGAGAAGGACCGAGACGGCGCAACCTTCTCCCCGCCCCGGTCTGCCCGAGCATCAGTGCTTCCCACCGCCCTCTGCGTACGACGAGGACGACCCCACAAGGAGTTCGACAGCCCGGACGGACGCCGAAGAGCCGAAACGAGAACGAGAAGGAGCGAGATGGCGCAACTGCGTCGCCTCGCGACCCCTCCTCCACGTGCCGCCCTGCTCGACCACGCCCACATGCCGCCGCTCTGTGTGCGCGACTGGGACGACGTCTCTATGAGCGCAACAGCACCTGCACGACGCCGGAGAGCCAGAACGTGCAGGTGCAGGACCGAGATGGCGGGTCTGCGTCACCTCGCAGACCCTCTTCAGCGAGAAGAAGCCCGACGAAGACGCAGGCCCTTTGCACTGTTGCATCAGTCATGAACATTGTACCGCCGTGCGCTACTGTGCCAATGCGGGGTTGCGTTGGCAGAACAGTTGATCAAGAATTCCGAACTCTTGGATGCCGGCCTCTTGCTCTAGGACACCGGATGGGCAAGAGGCCGGTGAATTGTTTCCGAAAGTTTCCCGGGCAAAAGTCTTACTGTGATATAAGCTATAAATCGTATGATTTTATAAGCACCTGTGGTGTAGCGGCTAGGCCGTGCGTCTTGTTCTCCTTTTGTCGTGCTCGCCCGTGTTCGAACCCCGTGGTGTGGAATTTCCGCGCCATGGGGCGCTTCCCCTTTCTTGGGCGTCTTTTTGCGGGCGCTACGTGTGTTTTCCGCCATTGCAATGCCTGCCGGCTCTCAGACCGGGACATTGCAATCCCCGATGTGGACGGCTCCGAGCAGTGCCGAGCTTTCCGAGGCAATCAACTCGATGTACGCCTACTACGCTAACGCGGACGCGTGCTACGCATACCTCGAAGACGTCCCGGACGACGACGACCCGGAGCATCCCGGGTCCGCATTCCGCCAGAGCCGCTGGTTCACCCGCGGATGGACCCTCCAGGAGCTCATCGCTCCCCTCGATGTCGTCTTCCTCTCGCAAAACTGGATGCCCCTGTGTAGCAAGTGTGCTGCGCCGGGGCTGGTGCGGGAGGTCACGGGCGTGGACATTGATGTACTCTTGTCCGCAGTCCCACTCTCGTCCATCTCGGCCGCGAAGCGTCTGTCTTGGGCATCCCAGCGGGAGACGCGGAGGATCGAGGATGAGGCCTACTCGCTTATGGGCATCTTTGGCGTCAACATCCCCGTCATGTACGGTGAGGGCCGGCGAGCCTTCCGACGTCTCCAAGAGGAGATCATGAAGCAGTCTCCGGACCATACGCTCTTCGTGTGGCGACTTGGTCACTCTGTCTCCGTTGTAGACCTGCGAGCACACGCGCCATGGACGAACTACCCCCGGAAAGCCATACACGCCGAGACAGACCCTACATCCCAGGTACTCTTCGCCGACAGCCCGCAGGCCTTTCATGGCTCCGGAGAGGTGCAGTCGATGTCAATTCGACAGCTCGGTGTCGCCGCAGAGGTCAGCCTAGCAGCCCTGAACTTGACCCAGCCCAAGCCGTCCGCCCTCGAGAGCGTCCTCTCGCCGCCACACGAGGTCCCCGAGTTCACGGTCACAAGCTACGGCGTCCGCGCCCGCTTGCCCATCATCCGCATTGCAGACGATGACACTTCGATTGCGGTCGCCGTTCTGGCATGCCAGGGTCCCGAGGCCTCCGTGATCGGCCTCCTCCTGCACGAGCAGGAGAACATGGGCGGGATCCCGCTCTACCGCGTCGGCGTGCACACCGTCCACCACGACATCGGGCGGCCGTACCCGCTCTACCGCTCCGCGCGGTATGTCCGCATCCACCTCGTCGCGCACGACGAGCAGCCCACACTTGAAGAGCAGGCGCGACACTTCGTCCTCAACTGGGAGGTGGTCTACATCGTGTACCATGCACAATCATTCGGGTTCGGGCTGGGCGACTTTCACGGGATGGCGACCTCGGTCACGGCGCGGCCACTCCTCGCGCCTTGCAGGCTATTCTTCCCGCCATACATGCTCGCTCGGCTCGCGCGACTCGGGTTCACCCCAGACCAGCTTCTGTCGGAGTCGCAAAAGAGCGGACTGCCCGTCCTTCCGCACGAGGCTCTCGAGGTCATGTTTACGCACGGGCGCACGAAGGAGGCCTTCAGCCTGCGCGTCGCGTGCTGCCTCCGCCCGGCGATGTCGCTGCCCAGTGCCAGCGGGGACCTGTCGAGCCCAGGCCTGCCGTTCCGCCACATCTGGGCGACCGTGGACGCGTCCTGGGAGAAGAGAGGACCGCTCAACCCAGTCGATCTTAGAGGCCACTGCTACTGGTGCAGGGAGGTGCATCTTGACCAGTGGGCTGCGCTTGACCCGCAGCGTGGTCGCACGGGCCGTCAGATGATGTTCTCCTTTGTCGGCAAGACAATCACGCTTACGTTCAGCCAGTGGGACGTACGCTCCCGGGCGACGTCTTCGGAAGCCCCCGGCGGAGGCTTGTGTGCGGTAGATATTGAGGTCGACTCGGAGGAGCGATCGATGGCACACGGTGTACCGGATAATGCTGAGCACGCTTCCGCGTCTCTCAAGGGAGATGTCCCTCAAACTTCAGCTCCGCAGAGGTCGAGCCTTGTCCGTTCGATGCTTGCTGCTGTACATCAACAAGTTCGGGGTGCGTACCACTCGCGCATATCTTGCTCGGCGGCTGACCAGTGACATGTCTGCAGGGAAACGTTGACGCCGTGATCGAGGCCCTGTGCGGCCTGCTCCTGGGAGTACTCTGGACCCTAGTACGACAATCTTTGTAAAGCCTCCTGGACACACATCGCGCTGCGCGTATTCTCATGCAATACATGCCTTATGCCAGGACCGGAGTCCAAACCGTTCCGGATTCATTCAGCTCGAGCGTAGCAATCACAAGCAATAGTAGGTGCTCCCGCGTCAACCTAGTCAATCCATTCGACCCGAGCGGACAAGGGAGTAAACGCATGCCAGTGGATAAACATTGAACATTCCATTAGGCATTGGACATCGGATGATTGGACATCGGTCATTAGTAGATAGTAGTAGAAGTAAATGCCTAACGCCTCGAACGCCCGCAGACATCGCCGAGGATAAGATCTGTGCCGCGCTCCGCCTTGTGACGTATGCTGAATGCACCTCTATTCGTCCTGGCGGAGTGCTCAAAGTCAACAAGTCGGAACTTGAACGGTCTCTTTAACGTGGCAGAGCATCTGCCTTCCAGACCGGGAGGGGACGTTGGTGCAAGTAAGATGTTTGGATAGCGGATGTCGTGGTGATCGATACCCAGTCGGACGAGTTCCTCATACATGGCGCGGAGTTCAGTACTACGAGAAGTCAGTCAGCTGAGCGGCGTGAATGCCATAGGAAGGTATTGTTTACTCACCGAAGATCGTCGCGAGCCACGCTTCCAATCGGGATGCAATCACCGACCTCCTCAAGCAGAAGTATGTTGAGACTCGCCGACTGATGAGGCATACGGAACACGTCGAACCTAGCTGGATCCCTTGGGAACCTACACTCGGGGTTCCAAGGCAGGATAGTCGTTTCGTACTGGTTCACCGCAACACGGAAATATCCGTAGCACCGAGGGACGACCAGTCCTTGAACGGACTCGAGAGCCTTGTATATAGCGGCTTCCCTGTATATGCGCCTACCCTCTCGCTGAGCCGCAACCTTGATGACGAGTGGCGGGATGCGATATGGATACTGGTCCGGGTTGAGAGGGCGAACAGAATAGAGGGCAGTGTCAGTCCTTTGATAAGGATCCTCGACCATTTCGTCATCATAATACAACTCCTCGGCCTCGGTCTCAGACTTGTCGTCGTCGTCGTCAGAGTCTCCGAATCCGTCATCCGTGTCCTCAAGTTCATCGTCCTCGGGTTCACGCGGAATCTGACAAACGAGCTCGACATCGAGATGGATGCGAGGGACTGAAGATGGAGGCAGAGGCGGGGGGAGAGCGGGCGCTGGGGGGCAGTGGGTAAAGTTCTCGAAGGGAGGTTGGCATGGCTTTTGTAGAGGAAGCTCAATGACAACAGGGAGCCCGGCGTTGTTCTTCGCAAGTCCGTGGATGCGCAAAGACGCCACGACGTCGAGTGGCTGTGAGGAATTGCGGTCACGCCGCACGGTCAACATCCAAACATGTTGCAGCACTCCGAAGGCTTTCACATACCAGCTGAGGGGATTGGGAGGATGTGGACATTTCTTGATGAGTAGAGTGCGCTGTATAAGAACCGAGGCGGTAAGACCGTAGTGGCGGTAATGACGGAGCACGAGGAACTACTTCGCGGTGGCGATGCACTGCAACGTTGTGGCGGCTTCGGCGCCTCCGACAACCTCTCATGCCACAACGCCGAGCCCTTCCTCTCCACTGTGGGTCACAGCTTGCTCAGCCGCACATCGATTACCACTGCTCGTCTTCTTCTACCGTCTAAGAATCTTTATCTAAATACCTCAATAAGGTATCGCTGGAGAGTCACCGGTCGAGGCATCGCCGCGCGATATGTTTTCGAGATCGACGACTGCGCGCAATCGCGGCACCAAGACCCAACATATATACACTGCTAACTGTATTGTACGGTCCTATGTTATGGGCTCGCACTACCTGATAATCTCTCGTGTCAGTACTGATACAATTATTTTCCACAGCTACTCGGATCATGGGTCGTCAGATGATGTTCTCCTTTGTCGGCAAGACGATCACGCTCACGTTCAGCCAGTGGGACGTGCGCTCCCGGGCTACATCTTCGGAGGCCCCCGGCGGAGGCTTGTGTGCTGTGGACATTGAGGTTGACTCGGAGGAGCGATCGATAGGACACGGTGTACCCGAAGTAGACGAGGAACCGACATGCGCACCGTTCCCAAGAGCCTCAAGCTCCTCTTCTTCCCACTTCCGTCCACTATGCTCCCGCCTGATTCGCTGTACGGATCACCCACACGGCTAGAGGTTACCGATTACTAGTACCTCCTCGGTTAGTTCCTCGCTTGAGACGAGTGTATTCAACACATCCTGCACGGTGCCCTCGGCAATAATGGTAGCAAAGTGGAGAGACCCCCAGGGACCACGGTTGGCATGACGAGCGGATCGTTAGGCATGGGCGTGAGTCTATACAGGTCGGTTCCTACGGGAGACGAGTCCGTTCCAGGTGACGGACCGCGTTACGGGCGACGAGAGTCTAGATATGTACAGGATCATGCTGGGCACGCTTCCCGTGCGGACACGGCTCTCAAGGGAGATGTCCCTCAAGCTTCGGCTCCGCAGAGGTCGCGCCTTGTAGAGTACGTTCGATGCTTGCTGTCGTACATCAACCAGGTCGGGGTGCGTACCACTCGCACATATCTTGCTCGGCGGCTGAGCAGTGACATGTCTGCAAGGAAACGTTGATGCCGTGATCGAGGCCTGTGCGGCCTGCTCTTGAGAATACTCTGAACCCTAGAACGACAATTGTTGTAAACCGTCCTGGACACACATCGCGCCGCGCTGTTCTGATACAATACATGCCTAATGCCAGGACCGGACTCTGACTGTTCCGGTCCCCGGACCTACTAGAACGCACGTTGCGGTCCCTGCCCCACTTGGAGCGCTTTGTGCGCCTCGGGACGGCGGGCAGTGGTAGCTACTACCGTCCTCTAGGTTACGAACATGGATGCCAAAGCTGGAGTACAGCGCCTGAGTCGTTGTTGCAGGGTGTTCTAACGTGAGGCGTGCCCTGCCATACCTGCCGCCATCATCTGTGTGGCATAGCGCCATAGGAGCCGACCCCGGATACGAATACCCATGTGTCGTTGAAAATCGTATTGGACATTGGACATTGGACAGTGGACAGTGGACAGTGGACAGTGGACAGTGGACAGATAGTAGTAGAAGTAAGTGCAGAGCCTAATCCATCGAACAGACATCCTCTATGATAAGATCTGTGAGGCCCTCCACCTTGCGACGTATGCTGATTGCACCTCTATTCGTCCTGACGGAGTGCTCAAAGTCAACAAGTCGGAACTTGAACGGCCTCTTCAATGCGGCAGAGCATCTGCCTTCCAAACCGGGAGGGGACGTCGGCGCAAGTAAGATGTTTGGATAGTCGATGTCGTGGTGATCGATACCCAGTCGGATGAGCTCCTCATACATGGTGCGGAGTTCAGTACTACGAGAAGTCAGTCAGTCAAATCGCTTAGATGCCATAGGAAGGTATTGCTTACTCACCGAAGATGATCGACAGGCACACTTCCAATCGGGATGCGCCTGCCAACCTGCTCAAGCAGAAGTATGTTGAGACTCGCTGAGGGATGAGGCAGACGGAACACGTCGAGCCTATCCAAATCCCTTGGGAACCTACACTCGGGGTTCCAAGGTAGGATAGTTGTCTCGTACTGATTCACCGCAACACGGAAGTATCCGTAGCAGCGAGGGACGACCAGTCCTTGAACGGACTCGAGAACGTTGTACATGTTGGCTTCGTTGTATATGCGCCTGCCCTCTCGCTGAGCGGCAACCTTGATGATGAGGGGCGGGATGCGATATGGATACTGGTCCGGATTGAGAGGGCGAACAGAATAGAGGGTAGTGTCAGTCCTTTGATAGGAATCCTCGACCATCACGTCATCATGATACAACTCCTCGGCCTCGGTCTCAGAATTTTCGTACTCATCATCATCATCGTCCTCTGGTCCATTCGGGATCTGACAAACGAGCTCGACATCGAGATGGATGCGAGGGCCTGAAGAGGGAGGCAGAGGCGGGGGGAGAGCGGGCGCTGGGGGGCAGTCGGTAAACTTCTCGGTCAGGGGTTCGCATGGCTGTTCTAGAGGAAGCTCTATGACAACGGGGAGACCGGCGTTGTTCTTCGCAAGTCCGTGGACGCGCAAAGACGCCACGACGTCGAGTGGCTGGGAGGAATTGCAGTGAACATCCAACCATATTGCAGCACGTCTAAGGCTTGCACATACCAGCTCAGGCAATTGCGAGGTCAGAGACATCTGTTTATGTGTAGATTGTGAATGAGAATTGAGGGGTATAGGTAGCACCAAGGCGTTAACGATGTCGAAGAGGACATCAGCAAAAACCCAAAATGCTCCGAAATGATTACAGTGTTTGTAATATTCCGCAAGCTTAGAAGTGATTGCGAACGATAATAATCGAGGCCGAATAGTTTTCATATTACAAACTATTGGAATCGGTTGATGCGCTTGCGCCCGATTGTAATTGAAGGACGCCGGCCCTAATAGTAATGGGAGACAAACTCCGGCCGTGTGCATGAACTTAGCTCCGCAGCGGGAGCGCCAACGGGTCCAGCGTCCGATCTCTCTCCTCTCGGCTCCGGTATTGACGGCGACTTGGAAGACATATGAAGCCAGCCTCACTTGTCTCAGTCTTCGTGACTTCGTCCTCCCTCCCTCCTAGAGACTGGTGAAGTTGTGGGCCTACAGGTTTGCGGCTCGGAATCCCAGCCTAGACTCATGCTCAAGGTAAGCAGTCAATGCGCGAAATACCCGTAAGTCCTTTCCTCGTGGGATACATCGCCCAAGGTATGTTGCTTGTCATTCTGCTTCCCATTTATGACCGGATCGTGACCGCTCCAAGACTACCCCCTCAGGCCTCCGGGCTCCGCTACACACACCTGGTACGTCCTACACAGTCCTTCGACCAGTAGACCGCCCCACGTCAGAGCACACCTAAGTCAATCCCACTTACATTACGGCACCCATACCAGTGTCCGATCTATTAGTACTATGCTGTCAGTATCGTAACACTACAAATGATCAAATAAATGAATTATTTTTCCCTATATGAAACATTGTGCATACGGGTCGCAGCGGTCTACAACTGTGTATTAGTAGCATGAAAGACCAGATTTATCATCTGGCAAATGTAAGCTCTTGCAATCGTCGCAATCTGACCCAATCTAAGGAAGTGCTTCTGAGGATTCCAATCGCTCGCAAATGTGTGACGGGAAGATTGCGTGTATTACAACATCGCTCGATCTCCTTATAATCGGTTCCGAGCCTCGGAGTGGATTGTGGATGATTGCGGCTCTTGCAATCACTCCCAAGCACTCCCACTCTTTTTTGCTTTTTGCTGATGGAACAAGTCACTTGCAATGCACCGCCACCGCGATCGAACGTGGCAAACATTGCAGCTGCCTCCTCCTCGAGGCTCCTCCTCCTCGGCGCTCAGCAACACCGGCTCTTTCGCCAGCCATCGCTGCCCATCTCTAAGACAATGTGGGTACTCGCCGGCTGTCATCGTCTCATATTGACAACCAACAGACCGTATCGTGACTGGAATGCCACCCTTGCGATGCGATGAGCTAGGTCGCAACGTGTTCTGTCTGTGCAAGTTCGTCCAAAGGTGGCACGCCTATGCCGGTACGTCCTGCCCAGTTCAGCTCACCTTTTGAACTAAAAAAATTATATTACCATGCTGATCTTCTGCGATCGGCCTTCCGGAAGTTTTATACATTCAACGCCACATCCCCGGGCCCGTCTGGCAAGTCATATAGACAACACGCTTTGGCTTCATACATCGCGCATCATCTGTTTGCTCGAGGGTCAGTTGAGTGTGGATATGCCCACGCACTTTGTGCGGACGGTCAGAGACGCCGCTTCCGAGTCTCGGACGGTTCCGATGTCTATTCGCACTGCCTATTACCACTCTGTGCGCTTTTAGAATCTAGGAAGCACTTATATGCGCTGCACTGCCTACATCTCTTTCCCTTTCGCTATCAAATGCTCTCCTCTCTCGTCTCCGACATGCAAAACCAACCCCGTCTCCCCATTGAGGTCTGCGAGCACATCATCGACTCCTGCTACGTCGAACACGCTGTGTTCGAGAGTCCTCTGTATGACACACTTCGCGCTTGCGCCCTAGTCTGCTCCGGCTGGGTTTTCCGAGCGCGCCTTAACCTTTACTACCACATATGGCTTCGAGGCCCACTCACTCCGGACCTCCTCGAACGCACGCTCAATTCCATGCCACATTTGGGTTACCTCATCCACGTACTGACGGTGGGTGTTCCGGAGGTCAAGCCGACTGCGCCGTACATATCGTTCGCTCGAGGGACCTTCTTGCGACTCTTCACAAACGTCAAGTACCTCATCCTCAATGGGAATCTACACGAATATCCCCCTCGGTATCGTCAGCTACTGCGCAAGTTTCCTATCACGGTGCTCAAGCTTGCCTATCAAGATTTCTTGAGACCAGGATCTGTCGTTAACGACTTCAAGCTCATATGGTCTCTCCCAGGCCTCCGAGCCTGCCAGATATGGTCTTGGCCTGACTATCTCGATGCAGGCGAGACCGAGAGGATCAACCGCGAAGTCAACATGGTAGAAGCTCTGGTGGCTACGAGGGAAAAACTTGGAATTTGCCAAAACCTCAGCCACCTCAGTCTCCACTACGCGGTCGGACTCGAAGTATGTGAATGCATTCGCTCTCCGGGTGTCGATGCTGACTCCGTCATGTAACAGAGGAACAGCCTCCGATTTCCGCCTAAAGGAGCATTCGGACAGTCTGTCCAACATCTAGAAATTGTATATGGTTCCAAGGGCTTCGACGCTAGTGAGACCTATCCACCGTCCAATTACAGCCTACAGGTCTAATGCCATAGCGTAGGTTTACCGTATGCGGCAGATGTCATATCTCGCCAGCGCGACTTGCGCAGTCTCCAAATCGGATACCTTTGGCACGACAGCGACGTGTCTGAGCTCGCAACCATTCCTCCTGCCATTTTATCTGCGGTAACTTCGCGTACTGGCTTCACGCGGTTCGGTCTGGACCTGCTCGTGAGGCGTGGTACAGTACCCTCCGCCGATGATCTCACGTTTGTCCGCTATTTCCTATTCAGCCAGGGACTGGCAGTGGCACTGCGCAGCTTCCCAAAGCTTCCCCGGTTCGATTTGCGCTTGAACTGTGGGAGTAGCCCAAGAGGGATGTCAGAGCTGTTCTCATCGATGTTGTACAATTGGATGTCCGACCTGGAACATAGTGCGGTTATCCCAGAGTCCTGGTTAGTACTTTATAACCTTCCAGGCTCGGAAGTATCCTGATCCATGTTATAGGTCTGCAGGAAATGGGCTTGACCCGTCTAACGGACTACGGGCGAACTCTGTATGCCTGAGTGCTCAAGTTCATATACAGCCACCCGCTCATGCCAGAGGTGCATCGCGAATGGCCGGTCGACGGCCCCAGAATGAAGTCCATACCCCTGCTGCACGGAGGAAAAGTCTACGCCCTTACTTTATGTGCGTGCTCGAAGAGCCTGATATTCCCAATGCTGACTACCCGACCATAGCACCACGACATATATCCCAACGCCCAAGACACAAGCCGAGGAGAGACTACGGTACTATCCGCACCATATCCTAGAGGAGAAGGAGAGAGACTGTTCTCGACTCTACCGCCCGTGCAGCGTGAAAGCCGAGATCTCTCCACCCAAGGTGTGTCAGAGAAAGCGGAGGTTCGCCAGATCCTCAGCGTGGCCTCCGGTCAAGCGCCCCGACGTCCGGCAAAAGTGAGTCTACATATCTTTACCGTTTAAACTGAATCTCTCATCGTTTTGGCTACAGGGACAAGTGCGCGATAATTTGGTGCAAGATGCATGGAGGCACGAAGGAAGACTTTCAAAGATTCTACACGAACCTGCGCAGCGACACCGCACGCAAGGTATGTGATCGCACTCGTACACAATTCATGCGTCGGCGTAACAGTACTACACAGAAATGGCTGCAGCCGCACGAGCAGATGGTGACTGACTTCTCATTTGCCAAGTAGTCCCCAGGTGCCGATTCTTGCCTCAACGCCGACGAGAAAGAAGACCGCGTCCCCCATCCTTGACACGACACCCGGAATACTGGAGGATGTCACCGCGGTCAACATTTCTACCAACATCTCCATCAGACGTCACCCATGGACCCTGGTGCCTGGCGTAGAGACGAATCGAGCCCCCTCCCTGCTTATCTCTCCTTTGCAGTATCCTCGCCGTCCGCTCCGGTAGCTCTGATATACGCCCTTGTTCTCCCTCTTTCCCTCTCCCGCTTATCGTAGCATCGTCTTCTCGCCATGATAGAACTCATCTTGATATGTACGATACCTTGCACAATCCCGCAGAGCTCAGTGACGCTCAGTACCGCAGCCTCACGCTCTCGCGGATGGGATTCAATCTCCCATCGTTCAACAGGGACACGCCTGTTATCGTCTGATCGTCGGCAGGCATCTAGTCGTATATTGTCGTCATTCAATGTACACCTTCATCATCTACTCGTACACGCGTCGTGTCCAATCCATCACAGCACATATCGGAAGTCCCGATTCTGCCTGTCCGTCAGATCCAAAAATTCCTGCAGAGAGGCGCAACGTTAGCCTCGTTCCCGTCGACGCAGAGGTGCGATAGACGTACCTTGTCGACACGGCGCTCCGTGCGGGTCCCGTCGGGGAGCACGACTTCGATATAAACTTCTTCGTACTTATCATCTACGGGCTCGGCGTCGCGCTTCTTGTTCTCGCGCGCGAGGAGGGCGCGGATGAGCAGCAGGAGCACCGGGCAGATGACGTAGCAGATGCCGATGATGATCCAGGGGATGTGGTTGCTGTCGACGAGGTCAGCTTCCGAGCAGTGTAATAAGCTTAACTATAAGGTGCGACTCACCGAGGCTGGTATTTCGCCTGCCACATGAAAGGTGCCGTCGCGTTGCCGACACAGTACGCAATGAGCATGATAGCGTTTGTGGTGACGCGTTTCGTGTGCCCGGCAGTGACGCTCGAGATCCACGACAGCGACAGCACGAAGCCTGTTGTGCCAACACCTGAGATATCGATCAGTCTAACTATCGCTCCTATACATCGGGAGATAAACGCACCAGTTAGCCATTGCCCGAACAGCAGCCCGACTTTGTTCTCCCAGGGCAGGAAGTTGATCAAGAACACGCCTAGGATATTCGGGAGGAAGTAGATCGTGCCGACATACGCGCGGGCGTCCTTGTAGCGCGCGGCGAGCCGGACCCCAGTAAAGATCGTGACGATCTCAATGAGGCCGTCCACGCACCCTAGGAGCGTCGTCTGCAGGTTCGAGAACCCGAACGAGGATACAATGATTTGACGCTGGTTCGTGAGACTGTTCGGGACGTTGTCGAGCGCGGAGAAGAGGGCGAAGAGCCACGTCTTGGGGTCCAGTAGCGCCTCGTAGACCCTGCGGAGTTCACGTCAGATGAGCGGTGTGGTATCATCCACTGGAAGGAGACGTACTGCTCCATCTTGAAGTGCTTGTTCTCGACACCAGTTTGGTTCTCCTGCAGGGGAGGTCAGTAACAGTAGCAAGCATGACGGGGAGACGACAAACCTGGATGCGCTTCACGGCCATGGCGCGCTCCTGCGGCGTCAGGAACCAAGCGTTCGTAGGCGAGTCAGGGAACAGGAACCTGTCGTCGTCTTGAGTCAGCGAGAGGTATGCACGAACTGCAACCTTACCCACCAGTAGAGGACGGCAGTAATCAACGTGAGGGCTCCCGTGATGACCATGAGCCTACAAACCGCGTTAAGAGACATACATGCCTGGTCGAAGTCATCGGTAGACGCACCATTGCCATGGTTCGAAGTTCGAAGTCTTGATATGGAGAACGCCGAAGCTGAGGAAGCCAGAGATGATCTGCGCTGGATGAACAAGTCAACTTCTCCTGTACATGTCGTGCTACTCGCAGAACACGATCACGAGACGTACCAGTTCCGTTCATCAAGACTGTCAATGTCATGCGTTAGCGCCATGATGACAGACCGACCGCGAACCGCGGCGACTTACACCAGTATCCGACGCGCAGAGTCTGCTCCGTGCGCGTGTAGAACATGGAACTGACGATCATGAACCCGGCCGTGATCGAGCCCTCGCACATGCCGAGAATGAGCCGGACTGCGAAGAGCCCGCCAAAGTTCTTGCACGCCGCATGGGAGCAGAGTGCGACGCCCCATACAAAGATGTTGATGCTGCGATCGTGGGTGAACACCGATAAGGCGGAGGTGGCGTCAGGTGTGGAGAACGTACCTCATCCATTTCCCCACAGGGAAGCGCTGGAGGGCGAGGTTCTGAGGGTACTCGAAGACGAGGTAGCTCAGGTAGAAGATCGTTCCAAGCCTGAAGGAGGGTAAGTGCGAGGCTCAGGATCCCAACATGACGCCACACACCAGTTATATCTATTCGTCGATGATCGCATCAGCATGTGTCAGGAAGTGAACAACGTCGGAATACGTACTGGTTCGTCGTGAGGTGCGTTGCAGTCCTGCAAGGGACAACGATCGGCAACTTGACGGATTGCGAGAAACATATGACGCACCTGATTCCGAGGATGGACGAGCTACCCAATGTCGTCTTGTCCATGAACTGGATCCAGTATAGAACTGCACGAGGCACCGCATCAGTGAGCACCGAAACGAGGAAGGTATACACGATCGACGGTTACGCACCACACATGAGGGGAAGGATGTGCCAATCGATCTTCCGCCGAAGCCTCGTTGACTCCTCCGGGGTCAGCTCTCCGTCGAGTGCCGCCGCGAGTTGCGCAGCGGTGTCGACCTCGCGGTCGGCGGCGGCGACATGCACCTCGACTTGCGGCGCCTGCTTCTCGTCCGTGTCGCTGAAGGAACCCTTTGCGCTCATCGTTGTCGACGTTCGGTGACCGAGCAACCTTGTGAGTGGCCGGAGAAGACGACAAGAGGTCGCTAGAGTTTGAAGATGAGCTCACAGGGCCTTTTATGGGGAGCCATCATGGAAGTGTCGATAGCGTTATCCATGTGATGATAACTCCTTCCCATGCCTTCCGTTCTTCCGTCCCGCCTCGGTTCGAATAGAATCCAGCTAAAGCTTGGTGCTCGGCTAGCCGACATCGCGGCGTGCCCTTATCTGTACCCCACTGCTGCGGAGTAAAGTCGGAATCACGAAGTGGCTTGCACTAGCATATTGAGAGCGGTTGGTAGAGGCGAGAACGGATGATCCTGTCGTATCTCAACTGGTTTTGAGACATAGACAGGCACAAGAGATGCTGCTAGCCTACGGTCCACGGTCCTCGTATCAGCTTGCGATATGCACAAGCGCCGCCACGTACCTGTCGCACATCGGCGTGCGTCAATATGGCGCAATGCATCAGCTTGCGAACAAACAAACGCTCGTACGGGAAGCGTCTACAGAAGCTTCAGATATAGTGGTGGCGTTTGCTTGATTCGCAGATTGTCGGGCAATCGGTTATCCGGCCTAGACATATTTCCCCACATTCAACGACAAACAGTCGAGGGTTCAAGTTAACCGCACGAATCGAGTAGTTAGGTGGTACATCAAGAAAACGTTTCGAGTCGTCACCGTGGCACCGGTAAGTCCGTGACTAGTATTGATCAGAATTCAGAGCACAACGAGGTTTGCGGGAGGATGCCCACCTCTTCAGCTTTCAGTTCAGTATATGTCGGGAGTACCACGGCGCAGGGAATGCAGGATATCGGATCATGAGGAATGGAGAGAGAAAAATGTCGTTCAGTAGCAAAATCTAGTCGACCGGGTCCAGACCATCGTTAGCGCGCTTCCACCCGCCCTACATAGATCAGAGCTCTTGATGTTACTTACTCGGAGTAACACAGTTAAATCTGGGTTGTAATGGAGCGTTCAATTATCCCGTGACCTCTGATTACAGCGTATCTTCAAATCGATGTTCATTGGCACTCGCAGCCTCGTCCTCGTTTGGGTGCGACCTCGAGGGGGTGTTTCTCATTGTTGTCGTGAAAACTGCTATTCTGTACGTGCTATTCTTCGTACGTTATCGACCGCTCTAGTACATTGCCTCGTGTATAGTATTCCTAAACCTATGATAGAACTCCACTGCGCCCTCAAACAGCAAGAATGGGGCCGGACACCCGGAGACGTAGAGATCGCCTCCTCAGAGCAGGCCTGCCACGGAATATACTTCCCGGGCCAAAATTCGGTGTCCCGCCCAGCGAACCAAAGATATCTCCAACGTAGTTGCTGGGCATGACTCCACGCTCAAAGCGTGCCTTCCACCCCGAAACAATCGTGGTCACGATAGGCACCCCAGCCGCACGTATGTTCCGGATAGCGATATCGAAGCCCGGAGTGCCCACAAACAAGTTCGCTGCGGCGGTCTGGCCGTCAAATGGCCGATCGAAATCGGAGCCCGTGCGCATGACGATAATGCGCGAGAAGTCGACGCGTCCGGCAAGGGCACCTCGCATGAGGGCCTCCAGCGTCGCGTTGTCCTCCTGCTGTGTCGTGCAGTACGTCGCGGAGCCATTCGTAAAGAGCGTCGTCGTGTTCTCGAACGCAACTGCGAACAGGTTCCCCGTCCAGAAGACGTCTGACGTCGCCGTGTCGCATGCCACGACAGACGGCGCAGCCGCACCTGGTCCGAAGGCTGAGTTGGTGGCGTAGTTGACACGGTACTGCTGCGACTGCGTGTCGTCGAAGAGGGTGGCCTTCTTGGCGGTCCGGATCGCGATCTGGCGGAGCTCTTCGTTGACCTCGAAAACCTCGGTGCCGTAAAGGTCCTGCGGGAACTCGTCGGGTGCCATGGACCCTTGAGGAACATAGCCTGTTGAGAACTCGGCCGGCTTCTCTCGAGCATCGAACTCGAACTGCAGCGCGACCTGTACTGCGAACCGCGCGAATGTGACGGACCCGAGCGTGCCAAGCCTGGGGCTGATGCCCGCAATCCCTGCAATGAGGAAGTAGGTGTGGGTGAGATCGAAGAGAGGGGATTGGACAAGGGCCGTGATCGTTGACGCTGCGTTGATCTCGGCCTCTCCGGTGACAAGCTGGCAGATGGATCCGTCCCGCGTGCAGTGTGCTTGGGGAAAGAGGGGCGAGAAGCCGGGGATGGTGATGTTGCGTTCCAGGACATTGAACTCCGGGATGCCGTGCCATGCATCTCCCTCAGCGTCGAACTGGGGATGGTCGAGTCTCAGGACGACGTAGAATAGAAAAGCGAATAGACTTACCATACTGATGATGAACACCTTCGGCGCAAACGTATCTCTACTCCTCGCTTCAACTACAGCACCTTGCACTACGACGGCCAAGATCGTGAGCAAGAACAGCGATGTGAGATAAACACATAACATGTTGCTGTTGCGATTAGTTAACGTCAATGTTGGAATACTGAGGTGCCAAGCTCGAACGCGCTACTTACCTCAGCTCGCGAGGGACTCAGTGGTGAGAGTGAGAGATCTGAGACAAGAGGTTGAGCGGGTCTGGGAGCAACGGTGTGTCCCCTCTAGTTCCGAACCCGAGCATATTTGTAGCATGGATGGCATTCAGGGAGGGAGAGTCATGCGTGAGTCAGAACAATGGCAGCAAAGAAGCGAGAAGAAGAGCTCACTGGATAGATATATCTGGTATGGCCCCATCCAAAGTCAGGGGTAGGATGCGCGGAACGGTTTGCGGCCAGCAGCGGTATTTGGATGCGCTTCGCATGACTGTGTCACTGCTCGAAGGGAGCTGTACCTGTATACGACAGTTTGAGCTACTTGCCGTCGACTGCGCAAATTACGAGTCGGTGCTGAATGCATCGCAATGGCACTGGTCCTGTCAAGTTCGCAGGTCGTATCCAAACACTGTGCCACGGCGGCAGCTCAACATTCTCCGATGCTTCGCTACTATCAGTTCGTCTGCGGACAGTAGAACCCCCGGGAGAGGAGACCATCGGCATCCTCATGTGTTTTAGTGACCCGGCGGAAACCAGAACTTCGCAGGTACGAGAGTCGTCGCCCGAGCTCGATATACAATATAGCTATTTTGTCTGCGGTTGTGGAGAGTTCCGGTATCATCCTCGAGTCGGCCGCATTTAAGGTCTCGACGAAGAGTCGGTTGCTTTAGAAGAAGTGACCCCTTTCAGTCAGCTACAGATGTAGGCTGGCATTGACATCAAGCAAGTACTCACAGGATACGTATCGACAAGCTGAGGGAGGAGGTCCTCGGCTTCTAGGGGTGGCGATCCGTCACTCAGGCCAAGGACGTACCGGCAGCTCACTCTCAGCTCTACCAAGCCGTCGAGAAACTGTTTGACTGAGGCGGTTGGCATGTAATTGCTGACGAGAAGTAGTCGGAGGGAGTGCGATGACTTTGATGACTGCAGCGCTACAGCCTTCGACGCGCTCCGACCTGCCCTGAAGATCATCAGTATCTCAATTGCTGGGTAAGTAGTTGTTAGTTACTTGGTACTTGGTAAGGAACCCACTACAACCTCATTGTAAGGGTGCTTACTTACCCGGGCTTAACGCGACAACTCAACTATGTAGTCTCTTCTCTCGTTGCTCTCTCCGTTCAGGCTTGTCGGTCCACTGCACACCTCTCGCATATCCTTTCAGTGTGCCGCCGCGACGTTGATAAATTATATCATGTTTGCGCTGTCCTCGTCTTCATCCACGCCCCCTAAGTACAAATTGCGGCCGCTAGGAGCGTCTCCTCTTCGAGAGATGTGAACGAGGACTCAGCCAAGTCTAGATCGAGCGTCGAATGCGCAAGCAATGCCGTATTAAGTATCCTCGCGGCCCAGGACGCGAATATGTATGATAATGTTTTCCTTAGGCGCGACGCGACGGTCCAAAACGGCGGAGAGGTTACGAGCGTGCAGACAAGTATGGTGCGTCTGGTATTTTCCTCTTGCATCACCTATATCTCATCCTCGAACATACAGCAGTAGACTTGATACCGGCATGTCAACGATTTCGCGTAACAATGCTCGTGAAGTATCCATTCTATCCACTACGACTTGTCGGAGCTCCTCCCCCTTCGCTGTCAAATTATTACAACTTTTCGCCGCATGTCGGTGTCGTCTATGAGCTGTGAAGTACACTCCGGGAGTTACGCAGGCGCGTTTACTACCTTGAGTACTCGCGGCGACGCCTTTCCATCTCCCCAGCGCCTCCGCGCGCTTCCATACTCCCGCATCCGATCATTTGCTGCAACGGCCCTGGACACGAGTCCAAATTCCTTGTGCTTCGCAAGTACAACAAGCAACCACTTCTGGACTGCCGGTTTCAGGCTGTCGCAGACACGCCGAGGAGCTGGTTCATGCTGATCGGCGCTTACTCTAACCTAACTTCGCGCCTCGTATCTGAATCTTTGTGCACCGTCGTGTTGCCCCCGCGAAATTGCTTGACGCCTGGAGCACTGAAGATGACTCCGGAATGAAAATGACATTGGTGGGTCCAGTACGAGCCCATACCTGATCTGCAACGTGCTAACGCCTACTACTTAAGTGACGTCGTAAAAGCTCTGACGTGTCCCGATGACATCGGTGATAACCCTGAGTACTCTGCAGACACCACATGTTCTGATGGACGTGTCTGCAGAGCTTGTAGAGCGCATCATGGCTGCAGAGAACCGCGGTGAGTGTCACGAATGCTCGCATGCATAGCCCGGTGACACTGACTGATATCTGTGATGTGTGCAGTGCTCGCGTGAAACAACCTGTTACATTCCCTCGGATTCTTGAGACACCTGACAGCATTCTGAGAAATACATGCCGCTACGCCGGCTCTCGTATGCAGCATGCAGTCGAGCTACCGAAGCAGTGGGATGTTGGGTCAGGCTTGGCCGGTAGAAGAATTTACGTATCCGCACGAGTCCGACGCAGTACGCAGTCATTGGAGAGCTTCATGGGTCTCACTCGGGCATCAGGAGAGTTTATCTCCGGTTGTGAGACTGTTCAAGTGATCCTTCGGAGTTCGTGGGTAAGCATCATATCGCAGATATAAGATAAGTATCAGTCGTCGCTGATCTTCACTGTCTCACTGTCTGCCATGACACTCTTTCCCAACATCCTTACGCCCCAGGGCGTGAACGTTCCAACGTTCTCGCCTCCACCACTGGATGGCTCTATGATCCTTCCTGAGTGGGTGCCGCACCATGCTAAGCATAGTCCGCGGCATCCCTTCGTCGTGTATGCCGACGAGAACGGCGAAAATCAAACAGTGTATTACCCGCAGGTCTGGCGAGCCGTGAAGAATGCGAAGTTCCAATTGTCTCGTCAAGGAATCGGACGGATCCCGCCTTCGTCCGATGCGCCTGCGCAAGCTCAAGAGCGTCCAGTCATCGGTATTCTCGCCGTTTCCGGTGCGTTGTCAGCTTGTTGCTAGCATGTACTGCTTGAAGCTCGGCTCATCATGTTTATGCAGACTCTCTATCCTGCATAGCCTTGATCTGGGCGATCATGGGTGGTGGTGACATACCATTCCCAATCTCAACCCGCAACTCTGCCATGGCTGTAGCACATTTACTCAAGCAGACCGGTATACGGCAGCTGATTGTCAGCAGCGATCCTGCGATGCAGAGGCTCGCACATGAGGCTATCGAGCTTTGCGCCGCCGACGGAGTGCAAGTGAAGACCTTCCCGATGCCCACCTTCGAAGACCTCTATCACAAGGATGAGGGCTTTGACTTCGAGATTCAGAAGGCGCGACTGGAAGACGTTGCGATGATCTTACATTCCTCAGGTTCGTACAAGAAACCCGTTCTTTAGTACAGACTGCTGATACCGACATAGGATCAACGGCTTTCCCCAAGCCCATCCGTCTGACGCATCACAGGGCATTGGAATGGGCCACTGTGCCTTGTAAGGTCATTTTATCGCTGGGGTGCTTCTAGTATTGATATTCTACGCAGATTACGGTGAGCTGGATATGTGTGGGTCGCGCATGGCCTCCCATGCTCTCCCGCTGTTTCGTAAGTAGTACCAAGTTCCTACACCGCAGCATCTAACCGAAACTTATCCTTCTATAGACGCTATGGGCATTGCCGGGTACAAGTGGGCGGTGAGCTGATATTTGTGCTACATCATCTTCCGCTCGCTCATATGAATGCTGCAGCTTTCGTCCGGCCTTACTGTAGCATGCTTCAGACCGACCCTTCCTCCCGTTATTCCTACTCCGGACTCGTTGCTCGACGGTATCATCTCGTGCAAGTGTGACGCGGCGTTTTCCGTTCCGTCTATGATTGAGGCAAGCATCTCTCAGTTGTTAGGCGTAACTTCGTACTGATACTGCTTACAGGCATGGTCTCAGACCCTCAAGGACCACAAGGTCTTGACCGACTTGAAAATATTGGTCAGTCTCTAGACCACGAAGTTACGCTCGTTTGTTCTATTAACGAGCTATGGCGTGCAGTTGTACGCGGGTGCCCCCCTGAGCAAGGCGGTCGGCGACAAGCTCGCTCGTGCCGGAGCCAACCTTGTACCTCTGTACGGCTCGTGAGTACTTGCAGATATTGCCTTTCAGCTCGCAGAGCTAACGTGTAGATATGTTTCGTCAGAACCGAAGCAAGTATCGTGAGCTTCGGTATCTACGACCGTGCGAGGGGCCGCCGTGCGCCGGAGTTGTGGGACTGGTTCCACTTCACTCCTCGTGGAAAGGTGCACATGGTACCGTACGATGACGAGGAACGGCTCTACGAATGCGTTCTCTTGGTTCGTCGCTCTTGTTACCACTATTCTGTACTCGGCCTGATGGTGCTTGATGCCCCGTATTGTGTAGGAAACCCCGGATAACCATCCCAGCGTCATCACCACGACTATCGATGGGTTTCCCGCCTTTGAAACGAAGGATCTCTTGCAGCGGCATCCAGAAGACCCCACCTTGTGGTGCGTCTATGGGAGAGCTGATGATCAGCTTATACTATCCACCGGCGAGAAGGTACGTACTGCCACAGGCTCGCACATGTCAGCTTCATTTCAACGAAATGCGTCTTGTTCATGCAGACGAACCCCGGCCCGTTGGGTGAGTTGTTGACATGCTTTTTAATATACACAGCTGACCCAGCGCGCCAGAGGCTATCATGATGCAAGACCCCAATATCCTCGCAGTGGTCATGTTCGGACGTGGCAGACTCCAGAACGGGGTCCTTGTACAACCCAAGCAATCGTTTGACCCAGAAGACGAGGACAAGCTCGCCGAGTTCCGCAACAAGATCTGGT
The DNA here is from genome assembly GCF_003813185.1 of Lentinus tigrinus ALCF2SS1-7. Taxonomy (NCBI): domain Eukaryota; kingdom Fungi; phylum Basidiomycota; class Agaricomycetes; order Polyporales; family Polyporaceae; genus Lentinus; species Lentinus tigrinus. The sequence continues at coordinate 21,123 of NW_027137973.1, forward strand.
ACGTCCGTGCCGTCCATCACGTGGACAATTGAGTTTTCAGACTCACCCGCCGTACTATAGGCCTACAATGGAGAAAGTCAACCATTATGCTCCCGCTCACTCTCGCATCTTCAAAGAGGTACGCACTCCCTCTTCGGCTAGAAGTTGACTTTCCATCAACATAGATCTTCCGTCTCCAGTTGGTCCTCGTTACCTCCCCGTCCAAGCCCTTCGAATTCACTGCGAAGGGCACACCGCGTCGTCAGGCCTGCATCACCGCATACTCTGATGAAATCGATGACGTATATAGGAAGATGGAGGAGTCTTCCCAGACTGACATTGCTCCTCCGGAGGAGTGGACGCGAGAGTCGGTGCAGCGCTACATTCGCACCATCGTCGACAAGGTCATGAGCGCTCCTGTTCGCGACGATGATGACCTCTTCCAGAATGGCTGCGATAGGTGGGTCCTACACACTGGTCCCTCAGGAAAGAAGTAACGTCATGTTGACTTGCTCACTATTGCGCCTTGTAGTTTGCAGTCAACCTGGATCCGGAACACGATCCTGCATGGGTTCCGCAAGTCTGCTCGCTTGCCGACTCACGACATCCCGCTGACGTTCGTGTACTCCCACCCGACGATCCGCGAGCTCGCCGATTACGTTTACGGCCTCGTTACGGAGAAGGGATCGGCATTAGAAGGCCAGGATGCTCTCAATGCGAGGGTGACGGCCATGCGTAAAATGGTTGAGAAGTATAAGCTGTACTCGGCACCCTCTTCGGAGACCCAGGCCGCAAGCAACTCCGATAAGAAACGCTCTGGAGAGGGCCGAACAGTCCTTCTCACGGGAACGACTGGACGATTCGGCTCCCACATCCTGGCGCAATTGTTGCAGAAGCCCGACGTTGTGAAGGTGTACGCTCTCAACCGAGAGAAGTCCGGATCGGACGCGGCGCTGGCGGCGAGGCAGCGGGAACAGTTCAAGCTCTTCGGCCTCGACGTCGGGCTGCTCTCGTCCGAAAAGGTTGTCTTTTGTGCGGCGGAGTTCGACAAGGAGAATTTGGGTCTGAAGGAAGCGCAGTATCGGGAGGTGGGTCGAGAGGTGCTTTCGGAAGCGGATCATGGCTTACCGATACTTTTTCCGGGCAACAGCTCTGTGCGAACGTGGATACCATCATACACAACGGTGCGCCCAGAGTTGGTGAACCTCAACTACGTACTAAGTCGTTTGATTGCAGCCTGGCGAGTGGACTTCAATCTCACTCTGCCATCCTTCGAGCCTCTCCTTGCTGGGGTACTCAATCTCCTCAAGCTCTGCCAGCAAACCAAGCAGAATGGCCGAGCCCCTCACTTTGCGTTCATCAGCTCGATATCTGTCTTCCACGGTACGTCATAACACTCTTCTCCCATTGTCCTCTGTGTGCTGATCGCAACGGATCTCAGGTTACTCCGGCTCGGGCCTTGCACCCGAAGCACCCATCGATGACCCCCGATGGGCCGCCGGCGCGGGCTACAGCGAGGGCAAATGGGTGGCGGAGCAACTCGTCGCAAGTGCGTCTAATGTTGGCATCGACGGCACGGTAGTGCGCGTCGGTCAGTTGAGCGGTGATACACGTATCGGAGGGTGGAGTCCGCAAGAATGGGTGCCGGCGCTGGTGGGCGTAAGCCAGAAGATAGGCTGCATTCCTTCACGCAAGGAGGTAAGTGGGTGGGATCCGCGTTTCATGCTAGTTGTGCGTTGTGTTTGTGGACGATGGACTGATGCACTTCTCTCGCGCAGAATTTGACCTGGCTCCCGGTCGATACGGCGGCTGCGGCACTCCTCGAGACGCTCGAACAGGATGAGACCTCCAACTCCGAGCACGCTCGCACCGGATACGCGCACCTAGTCTGCCCGACCCCTACTCCATGGGATGCGGTTTTCGGCGCATATGCGAAACGGTTGGGGCTCCCGCTCGTGCCATTCAAGGAATGGGTCCAGCGCCTTGAGTCGTTCGCGCGTTCGGGCACTGATGCGGCTGCCCGAAGCCAGGACGCTGGTGCGGGCCTGCACCTCCTAGAATTCTTCACGAAGGGCTTAGAAACTGGTCTGGAGGACAAATTGTCGACAGAGAAGACCGCGGCGCGCTCGCAGGTGCTGGCTGCCGCAAAACCGGTCGATGAGACGAACGTGGACCGGAATTTGCAGTACTGGGAGACCATCGATTTCTTGCGGATTAACCCTCAGTCTTAGAGTACCTTTACATTTTCTTATCGAAAGTGAAACATTACAAGTGTAACAATAACAACGATCTTGTTTCGGACGTTCCGCCCGATGACCAGCATGAGTCCGGACTCATCGCTGGCGCTTATATCTGACATCTTTGTTTCGAACCTCAACGTCGTCGCCAGACGGTTCCAAGCTCTCGTTCTGGCCGACAGAATGCAGGTCATCGTAATGAGTAAGTTTGAGAAGCGTCTGAGAATACCCGCTATCGCTTACAGCTCGTCTAGAACCAACATATGCAAGCATGGCCTCCAACAACTCGTCGGATTATGCCACTGCGCTATCGTAAGGCGAACATGGTCTGTTCCATGCCAGATATCACCTGGTGTTACGGGGTATTGAGTGTAGTCTTAGATTTGATACTCAAGGTCTTTGTTATGCTCCGTGGCTCCCACCTAACGGCTGCCATGAATCCGAGTGAGTTCCTATCGTGCTCATCAAGCTTCCGCTAGATACCTGCGTTACGCATGCTGTCATCAGGGGTACGAGATCTATCGTGACGAGGAAGCATACATCGCACTGGAATATCCCAGGCGGAAAGGTTCGGTAGGTGTATGCGTCACAGTTCAAGCGACCCTCCAGTTGTTCACACAGAAGTTACTCGCCGGTTACTCGCATCCCATCCAATTCGGTTCTATCGCAACACCACCTTGCCGACTCGGGCTGTGCGGTTGGAATTCGAACGGCCTATGGACCATGCCATGCATCCCACGACGTAGTTGGGATTACACTCTTGAAGAACCTAAACAGATCTCACCCACCCAAGTAAGGTCATATCGGAAAACCTCAAGCATGAACTAACAATATGGGCGTCGACAGAACATAGACCGCCCGTGGAAGTGAATGTCCGAAAAATCACCACTTTGAGACTATCTAGCCTCTAATTCGCTGACCTCTCTGTCTAGACCGAAGCTGCGGGTTCCGTAGCTGTGCGTTCCGCGCAGCTTCTGACCGGCCTGTCTGCTCGCGAAGTGAGATGGAGAAGTACGCCATTTTACATGTTCATGCCTTCGTTGTATTCATGCTGACCGCGAACCCATCAGCAAGACGAGCATCTCCGCGTTGCGCGCGCATCTCAGCATTGCATCCGTCACCCTTTTTGGCGGGCAGACGCTGCCACACGCCAGGATTGACAAGTCACAACGGGCTCGGCCGCTCCGGTGAAACGCAAACCTACGCCCAAACTCTGCAGCGCCCTGTGCCGCAATGGGACCGGCACTCCCACCGGTATGTGACATGGAGCCGTCCTGCTGCTTCGCGAAGCCTCCCTCGTATCACCTGCTCGGAGATCCGTTGTTCTTCGTTGGTTCGCCTCTCCCCTGAGCTCCTGAACGTGCTCGTGCTTCCGGCCGTCAAGCGCGGTGCTGCTCACCATGCGTCGCTTAGATCGGCATCGATAACCCTGAACCTCGTTGCTGCCTATTTGGGTCCTCTCGACGGCGTCGCGGGTCGCTGACTTGTTCACTTCCTTGATCTGTGTTCTGGTGGCTGACCTGATCGTTGCCCCTTGGTGTGGTCGCAGTTCGCCATACGAGGTCTGGAATTCGTCGTGTCCAGCTCCTGCTTAAACGGTCGCAAGGGATCGGCATCTCTTGTGATGTTGCGTTTTTAGATCTCCACGGCCTCTCTCGGTTTTGAAGTTTCCGACGGTTCAATGTGCTCAGTATCGAACACTAAGATTGACTGTCATGCCTTCCAAGTTCAACCCGGTGTCAAGCTTGACCAGTCCAAGAATTTGTCGCTCGATGATCTCTGGGGCACTAAGTTCTTGTCGCCGGACATGTACTGCACCTTCAGAGCTAGAGTGTACGTAAGACGGCCACTAGCGGGATTTGGCATGGGATCTGGAAGATCTCTCGTCGCTTAGCGTGGGGTAAGTGCATGATGATTGGTCGCTTATCATACATACCATATTCGCCAGCAACGTCGATGGAAAGCGTCGTAAACGTTCAGCGCCGCGACGTTGTCATGAGGGTCGTCCTCGGAGTCGCAAATCATCTGTCGACAGGCCGAAGCCTGATGCATAAGTCTCTAGTGACTTCATGTCATGCGCCATCTGGATTCTCGGGCGTGAGCCTTCTGGAGCGCATGAGAACATGACTGACAGCCATATATCACCGTGGGTTCTGTTCTGATACCTAGTCATTTTTGGCTTCGCTTCGTATCCCTTCGTCACCACTCATGGCCGCGGTCAAAGCGCTGGGACAATGCGGTGTGGTGAGGGGAGTCCGATGTACACTTCGCGCACTCTTTTGAGTCATTGGCGGTTTTGTCACAGATATGTTTCCTCCATCGGACAGAGGGTTCTGCATGATCTCTGTGGTCAGCATGCTTTGATCACCTTGCTATAACCGCCAGCGAAGCAGCATTCGGGGACCGCGAGCTCGGGTCGGACGTACTGAATGCTATCGGCTGCGCTTGCGCTTCAGAAGCTTCTTCACGAGGTCCCCATTTACGGCGGTCAAATCTTATTGCTACATATCAGAGGAAGCATCCGCGAAGAGCAGGGACGCCGTAGAGCCGCGCCGTGCTATATATTCGCCTCCGGACACCGCGGTGACCATCATCCCCTCCTCTCCCTTGCTCCCGTATCCTCTCTTCGCCTTCTTCATAGCGGTTTACCTACATCATCTAGCTCTATCATGTCTCTGAAGGACGCTCCCGGATTCTACAACCCCACCGTGCAGACTTGGCAAGGCGCCGACTGCAAGACGTTCAAGCGCCCAGATCTAGACACCAACCTCACCCTCCCCGAACTCTTCGAGTACCATGCAAAGCACAGTCCCGAACACGCTGTCTTCGTCTACGCGGACGATGATCAGCGGGAGCATATCATTCGCTTCCCCGAGGTCTACCGCGGTATCCGGAAGGCCGCGACCATCTCATCCGCACACTACAATCGTCTTGCGGATTACTACGCGAAGGCGCAGGTCGGCAAGAGCGAGGACGACCCCCCTGTCATCGGTATCCTTGCCACGGCAGGTGCGCGCACTTATCCCCATTGAGTACGCTGTACGTGCTGACCAGTCACCCGCGGTCACCGCGCTCGCGCCGCATGACAGACTCCATTTCTTTCTACACGCTCAAGGCCGGACTGATGTATCTCGGCTTGACGCCGTTCCCCATCTCTACGCGCAACTCGGCGATTGCTATCGCACACCTGGTTACGAAGACTGGTGTGAAGCAGATGTTCGTCAGTGCGGACCCCGCGATGCAGCGTCTCGCACACGAGGCGAATGAGTTGCTCGCGAAGGACGGGAATGAGTTCGAGTTTCTTCCGATGCCGACATTCGAGGACATGTACGGCCCTGGTGGCGATGACGCGCTCGTCCCTATGGGCAAGGTCAGTCCGAACAAGACTGCAATCATCATCCATTCGTCTGGTGAGTCCCTCGTTCTGCGCCGCGCCGAGGAAATAGAGTCCAGCACACGGGGCATCCATGCGCTTGATCATCCGTGCTGAAAGGAGATGAATGTAGGATCTACGGCCTTCCCGAAGCCGATCAAGTTCCTCGACAAGAACTTCAGGAAGTGGGGCCCTTTTGTTTGTAAGTGACACGCGTCTCGATGGATCCTCAACATCTGACGAGCAACATCAATGCAGACTATGGCGACGTTGACTTCTGTGGCATCCGCGTGGGTGGACAGGCGAACCCTATGTTCCGTATGTGGTTACATATGTCCCACCATGCAGGACTTCGGACGCTCATCTACCTTTTCTTTAGACGTGATGGGTTCGTTGATGATGTGTTGGACGGTGAGTTTGTCTTCTGTCACGCATGTGCAGTTGAACTGATCCGCCGTTCTAGGTCTACGTCGGGGTGACATGGTCGATGTTCAAGCCTTGCACGCCTCCGATCTTGGCCACACCGGACGTGTTCCTCGATTCCATCGTTGCGACTCGGACCGAGATTGTCTATTGTGTGCCCGCCTTCATCGAGGTGCGTTCAAATCGTAGTAGATGCATCTGGATGTCCGACTGAAAGGTCATATGAAGTCTTGGGCGCGAAACCCAGACAACATGCCGCGTATCAAGACCATGCGTGCTATGGTGAGCATAGCTCTGCTTCCTCCTTTGCGGCAACATGTTCATGACTGTCTGCAGATCTATGCCGGCGCTCCCATGAACAAACAGATTGGTGATCGCCTCGCGGCCGAGGACATTGCTCTTATTCCCTTCTATGGCTCGTACGTATCTATCCTTATTTCCTACGATACCAGTCTCTTTCCTTCATTCCTACCCCCTCGGTGCTTGGTATGGTTTTTTTTGACTAATGCGCCTTGTTTCATTGAGGACGGAGATTGGCGCTGTTGTCCGCCTCATCCCCGAGCCGAAGACGATGGAGAAGTCAGAGTGGGACTACTTCCAGATCTCCCCGCACATCGACATCAGATTGCTTCCTCAGGAGGGCCAACCGAACATCTTCGAGCCTGTCGCGTTCGTACGTGTCGTCTCGTGCTCTTCTGCAATGAATCAGGCTGACCGCCCTCGTAGGACTCGCCGACATTCACACCCAACGTCTTCAACTCGGTCATTGATGGTCGTCCTGCGTATTCGACGAGCGATTTGCTTGAACGGCATCCAACGAAGCATCACCTCTTCCGCGTCTTCGGGCGTTCTGACGATCAGCTCATGCTCTCCACCGGCGAGAAGACGAACCCCGCGCCGCTTGGTAAGATATTCACTTTCAGTCTCGTGAATCGAACTCGTCGCCTGATTGCGTCACTTGCAGAGGCTATCCTGCTCCAGGACCCGAATGTCCACGCCTGTCTTATGTTCGGTCGTGGACGATTCCAGAACGGTATCCTGATCCAACCCAAGGAGCCTTTCGACCCAAGTGATGAGGCTGTGCTCGAAGACTACAGGAACAAGATCTGGTGCGTATTGAATATCGGATACCTTTCCACGCTATCTGTTACTCACAGGAGGCTCTAGGTCGTCAATCGAGAAAATGAATGCGTATGCTCCGTCGCACTCCCGTGTGTTCAAGGAGATGATCATGGTCACGAACCCGAACAAGCCCCTTGAGTACACTGCAAAGGGAACTCCCCGTCGCCAGGTCTGCATTGCGGCCTACGCCGACGAGATTGACGCGCTCTACAAGAGGGTCGAGGAGTCGTCTCAAGTTGACCTCCCACCTCCCAGGGACTGGGCACCCGAGACTGTTAAGGAGTACGTCGGGGCACTGGTTAGGAAGGTTATGGAGAATAACTCTATCAAGGACGAGGATGACATCTTCCAACAAGGCTGTGATAGGTATGACATTTCCAGTTTTCGAGCTGATGCCTTGCTGACACCGTCTTAGTCTTCAGGCGACCTGGATCCGCAACACTATCACCCACGCGCTCCGCTCTGCCTCCAGTGTCAACATCCACGAAATCCCCACTAACTTCGTCTACGCCAATCACACCATCAACGCGCTCGCAGCTTACATCTCTGCGATCTACTCGGGCAAGTCTATCGACAAGGATGCGGAGCGCGCTGCCTCGATCCAGCGCATGCGGGCCCTCCTCGAGAAGTACAGCGCGGGCTTGGAGCGGCGCTTCCCCGAGAAGGCCGCCAACGGTCATGCGAACGGGCACGCCAATGGAGCGGCGGAAGTAGTCCTGGTCACAGGAACTACTGGTCGTCTGGGCTCTCATCTGCTCTCACAGCTCCTCCAGCGGCCAGACGTTGTTCGCGTCTACGCGTTGAACCGGGAGTCGTCAGGCTCCGTCGCTGCGCTCGAGAAGCGCTCTAGAGAGGCGTTTAAGCAGTGGGGTTTGGACGAGTCGCTCCTCAACGGCGGGAAGGTGTCCTTCCACGCTGTCGACCTTGCAAAGCCGAAGTTCGGCCTTAGCGAGGAACTGTACGATGAGGTGAGCCTCAAGCTCTCTGCGGCAATTTGTCAAGCTGACCCTCGGTCTAGATGAGGAGCAACGTTACCCAGGTCATCCACAACGGTGAGTCATCCTCCGATGTACGGGGGAATCTTCATCCTAACCCGTCTCCCTGTAGCATGGCGCGTGGATTTCAACGTCGCTCTCCCGTCTTTCGAGCCTCTTGTTGCTGGGGCCCGCAATATCCTCGATCTCGCGCTGAGCTCTCCGCTCCCAGGCGGACCACGCGCGCTCTTTGTCAGCTCGATCTCTTCACTGCGCAGTACGTATGCCGACACCTCCGCCGGGAGCGCTTGATTAACCTGTCATTGCAGACCACTCCGAGCCTACCCCTGCTGTCGAGACCATCGAAGTCGACCCGTCACTGGCATACGGGACTGGTTACAGTGAGAGCAAGTGGGTCACGGAGCAGCTGTTCGGGCGTGCCGCGCAGAAGGGCTTGAAGGCCACTTCGGTCCGAGTCGGCCAAGTGAGTGGTGACCAGCGCACGGGCGGGTGGAACACGACCGAGTGGGTCGCAGCTCTCGTTCGTGTCAGCCAGCGTCTTGGCTGCATCCCGTCGAAAGAGGAGGTACGTACTTGTACGTTGGGCCACCTTCCTTGCACGATTGCTCATCTGTACTGCGCAGGATCTTACGTGGGTGGCCGTCGACGTCGTGGCATCCACACTGCAGGACATGGTCGATTCTGGTGAGCCCGCGCTGCACCTGGTCGCACCTCGTCCTGTACAATGGAACGCAGTCTTCCTGCCCATTGGGGAGCGACTCGGGATCCCAGCTGTGCCATACTCCGAGTGGCTCGAGCGACTCGAGAAGTCCGCTGCGGCGGCTCGCGCGCGGCCGGGCGTTGAGCAGCACGATTCGGCGCACAACCTTATCGGATTCTTCAAGGCGGAGGGCATGGGTGGAGCCGCAGTTCCGCTGAGCACGGAGAAGGCCGTTCGCTGCTCGAAGGCCTTGGCGACTGCGCGTCCGATTGGCCGCGAGGATGCGCTGAAGTACGTGGAGTTCTGGTCGAAGGTCGGACACCTCAAGCAGACTGCGTGAGCGCTCGTTACTGTCATTTTTCGTAAGATCTTCTTGTTATCCTCGCTGTCGCGCATCTGAAGCTTTGGATACATGGTAGTCCCACATAGAATGTAACATATTCATAGCAACTTTAGACGTTTTGAAGCATTCATGAGCGGGGTGTTGCGCCTGTGTGTGATGAGTACGTTGACATGTCATTCAACAAGGGAACGATGAAACAACGTAGTAGGTGAGACTTGTTCAAGATCTCATAAGCAGTTAGGCCTTTCAGGCATCGGCGGCTTGGACTCGGCTATATAACATGCGGACAAGCCGCTGCTCGGTCGGAAGCGGCGCCACAACGTTGCAAGGCACTATGCATCGCCACCGCGAAACTTCGTGTATTCTTTCTCTACCGCCACGTCGTTCGGCCGCGATCCTACCATACTCAATTCGCATACACAATATACACAACAACAGATGGCTCTGCCCTCCCAAAAGCCTGAGCTAGTATGTGCAAGCCTTAGAAGTACTGTAGCATGATTGGATGTTAATCGCAATTCCTCACAGCCACTCAACGTCGTGGCGTCTTTGCGCGTCCACGGACTTGCGAAAGACAATGCCGGGCTCCCCGTTGTCATCGAGCTTCCTCTACAGCAGCCATGCGAACCCCCTGTCGAGGAGTTGGACCATTGTCCCCCAGCGCCCGCTCTCCCCCGGCCTCTGCCTCACCCTTCAAGCCCTCGCATCCAGCTCGATGTCGAGCTCGTTTGTCAGATCCCGATGTTAGGCGGCAGCGATGTCGGACTCGGAGACTCTGCTTACGAGGACGATGAGACCGAGGCCAAGGATTCGTATCATGATGACGAAATGGTCGAGGATCCCTACCAAAGGACTGACACTATGCTCTATTCTGTTCGCCCTCTCAACCCGGACCAGTATCCATATCACATCCCGCCCCTCGTCATCAAGGTTGCCGCTCAGCGAGAGGGCAGGCGCATATATGACGAAGCTAACATATACAATGTACTCGAGTCCGTTCAAGGACTGGTCGTCCCTCGTTGCTACGGATACTTCCGTGTTGCGGTGGATCAGTACGAGACGACTATCCTCCCTTGGAACCCCGAGTGTAGGTTCCCAAGGGATCCAGCTAGGTTCGACGTGTTCCGTATGCCACATCACTCGGCGAGTTTCAATATACTCCTGCTTGAGAAGGTCGGTGATCGCATACCGATTGGAAGCGTGCCTCGCAAGGAGCTCCGGTAAGCAAACAATGCCTCCCTATGGCATGGCTTCTATATGACTCGGCTGACTGACCTCTCGTTAGTGCTGAACTCCGCGCCATGTATGAGGAACTCGTCCAACTGGGTGTCGATCACTTCGACATCGATTATGCAAACGTCTTACTTGTGCCGGCGTCCCCTCCCGGTCTGGAAGGCAGATGCTCTGCCACGTTGAAGAGACCGTTCAAGTTCCGACTTATCGACTTTGAGCACGCCTTCAGGTCAAACAGAGGTGCATCCAGCATACGTAACTCGGCGGAGGGTTCCATAGAACTTATCTTAGGGGTGGCCTGCCGCTCTCGGAAGCATTAGCAGCAGAGGTGACTGCAGAGCCTCTTTGTTCTATGTCCAATGTTCAACGTCTAATGCAATGTTCAATGTTTATCCATGCGTCTACTCCCGTGCCCGCTCGCGAGTCCATGCCGCTGCAAATGTTGCGTTACCTCCATATGTCATGATGGCTTCAGCGCTGCACTATAACTGTTTTGCATATACTTCCTTTGTACCAGCTTCGTTGAAGGTATGTGTCACGTCACTAGATGGGTTCCATGTCTACCTGCGCGTTTGCACTTCTCGACGGCGACGACGTCTGCCGATTCTCTCGGTCCTCAGCGGCGTAGCACGTCCAAGGCCATGATTCCATCACTATGTCAATGAGACGTGCCTAGTTAGTGAACATTGTGAATCCTTCAGCATTGGGGTTGTGATTCTCATTGTGTTGTATCTATATTACAGCGCACAGCGCAACGCAGATTGCGACATCAATTACGATGCCATGAGACCCCAGATGAGGCCAGGAAGACGTTGTTTGATCAGCTTCCGCTGGTACAAGGGCGTCCTGGTCGTGATCTGTGCCCCTTCGAAATCGATGATCCTTAGTCCATAGACGCACTTCCCGCTGCTGCGGAAGGGTGACGGCAATCCAGGCAATCCCGGAGGTGATTCTGGTGCGTAGATCACGTTTGCTGGGCGGTAGTCGAAATGGTCGACATGCAGGCTCGAGAGATCATGATACATGCGTCGCAAATCGACTCTACAGGCACAGAGATGATGTCAGTCAATAGTCACGTCCGAGTCAGCGGGGACGATGCAGAGGGAACGGGACGTACATGAGCTTGTCGGACATCTGTCCAGGAGGGAGATGTTTGCCAACCTTCTCGAGTAGCAAGACGTCCATCCGCGTGCAGGGAGGAGGTCCTTCCGGAGCTGGCATTACATCCGACCCGTCCTCAGGAAACGGGCAGTCTTCGTAATCATCATAGATCACAGGCTTCGAGGTCGGAACGCGAGTCCACTCAGAGCGTGGGTTTGCCACGTGGAAGTACCCGTAGAACCTCGGTGCAACGACTCCTTGAAGCGTCCTGATGTGTTCGTACATCGCAGCCTCCTTCGGCAGGAGTTGCCCGGCCTCGTCAGTCTGAGCTACTTTGATGACCAGCGGCGGGATGTAGAAAGTATCAGGCTCGGATCTGATAACCTTGACGTCGTACACGGCGTGCCGTTCGTCGAACGAGATCAGTTCACCCACTTGCAGACGCAGCTGGACGAGCGGTTGATCGGGGCCAGGAGGGACAGGCTGGTTAGCTTGAGGCATGTCGGGGACGAGGTAGTACCCGATGTAGCCATCCGGCACGTCGCCATGGTGCTTCTGCCTCGGCTCTCCAGGACTGCCACGGGCCATGTTGAGAGTGACAACTTGACCGCCGTCGTCAATAGCGAGACCTTCTACGGTAAGAGCTGTCACGCAGTTTCCCTGTGAGTGCCAGCGGGTCAGAAACGAGTGGGATATCTGCCGGTTGCTTGCGACGTTCACTCACCGGCAGTGACTGTTGAATGGGCACCTGTGCGGAGGACATGAGTGGGCTGGAACAAGAGTTGCGTTGAAATGGATTGATGTGACTGAGGAGTGGGAGTGCACTTGAATATCGACGCTACTCGCTTAACGGAGGAGGTGTGATATACCAACAGGCACATACTGATTACACGTGGCACAGGTTGACTTCTCCAGCCTCCGCGCTCGGACTAGCACAGCCTCGAGGTTGTCCTGCCGTCGCAAGCTAAAGTGGTTCTCACGAACTGACCCTCTGTTAGGACAAGCAGAGGCTGAGAGGCTGTGGGCGTGGTCATGATTGATATGTGCCAAGAACCAAGTTGCGACGTTCCGAAGTAGCTGAAGGAAAAATAAAAATTGTATCAGTACTGATACGAGAGCTATCAGGTAGTGCGAGTGGTAGAATATTGCGCTATGCTTTATTCAGAAGTGTATACATGTTGGCTCTTGGTGCCGCCACTGCGCGCAGTCGTCGGTCTCGCTGATTCAGAGGACAAATCGCGCGATGCCTCATCGGTGACTCTCCAGCGATATCTTGTTGAGGCATTTAATGAAAAGTTTTGGACTTCAGAAGAGGAGCAGTGAATATCGATGTGCGGCAGAGCAAGCTCTGACCCGGGCCCGGCCTTGGAGCTTGAAGCTTGAAGCTTGAACTTGAAGAGCCCACCGAGAACGTTGTGCCAGCATGCTGAGAGGTTGTCGGAGCGCCGAAACCGCCACGACGTTGCAGTGCATCGCCACCGCGAAGTAGTTCCTCGTGCTCCGTCATTACTGCCACTACGGTCCTACCGCTCTCGGTACTTATACAGCTCATTCTGCTCATCAAGAAATGTCTCCATCCTCCGAATGGCCTCAGCTGGTATGTGAAAGCCTTCGGAGCGTTGCAACATGGCTTCATCATGACGGTGCGGCGTGACCGCAATTGATCACAGCCTCTCGACGTCGTGGCGTCTTTGCGCGTCCACGGACTTGCGAAGAACAACGCCGGGCTACCCGTTGTTATTGAGCTTCCTCTGCAAAAGCCATGCGAGCCCCGCACCGAGAAGTTGACCGACTGCCCCCCAGCGCCCGCTCTCCCCCCGCCTCTGCCTCCCTCTTCAGGCCCGAGCATCCATCTCGATGTCGAGCTCGTTTGTCAGATCCCGCGTGTACCGGAGGACGACGAGCTTGTGGACTTGGGTGACGGATTCGGAGACTCTGACGATGAGGACAACAAGTCTGAGACCGAGGGCGAGGAGTCGTATTATGATGACGAGATGGTCGAGGATCCTTATCAAAGGACTGACACTACTCTCTACTCTGTTCGCCCTCTCAACCCGGAGCAGTATCCATATTACATCCCACCCCTCGTCATCAAGGTTGCGGCTCAGCGAGAGGGCAGGCGCATATACAACGAAGCCGCTATATACAAGGCTCTCGAATCCGTTCAAGGATTGGTCGTCCCTCGCTGCTACGGATACTTTCGTGTTTCCGTGAATCAGTACGAGACGACTATCCTGCCCTGGAACCCCGAGTGTAGGTTCCCAAGGGACCCAGCTAGGCTCGACATGTTCCGTCTGCCTCATCCCTCAGCGAGTCTCAACATACTTCTGCTTGAGGAAGTCGGTGAGCGCATACCAATTGGAAGCGTGCCTCGTGATGATCTTCGGTGAGTAAACAATACCTTCCTATGGCAATCATGCGACTCGGCCGACTGACTTCTCATAGTACTGAACTCCTCGCCATGTATGAGGAGCTCATCCGACTGGGTATCGATCACATCGACATCCGCTATCCAAACATCTTACTTGCGCCGGCGTCCCCTCTCAGTCTGGAAGGCAGATGCTCTGCCACGTTGAAGAGACCGTTCAAGTTCCGACTCGTTGACTTTGAGCACTCCGTAAGGACGAACAGAGAGGCAGTCAGCATACATTACAAGGTGAAGGGCCTCATAAATCTTATCCTCCATGAGGTCTGCCGGCGTTCGATGAATTAGGCTCCGCATTTACTTCTCTCTGCTACTATCTGTCCAATTTCTAATGTCCAATGTCCAATGTCCAGTGCAATGTTCAATGTTCGTCCATGCGTTTTGTCCGCTTGGGTTCGGGCCTAGTTAGCATCGGATCGCTAGTGGTTGGGTCCACTGAGACTGTAGTCTCTTACACGTACAGCCTGGAATTCACTCATCTTCTGACCGTATGAAAGTGAAGACAGAATGATTGGAAGAGGAGACGGAACTCGTCCTGAGTCGCTCGCGCCGGTAGCAGCGGCGCCTACGATCCTGGGAGGATCACGTGATGGACGCGTCGCGTCGGAATTACACACGTACTCTAAGCGGCGACTGAAACCTCTTTGCCTCTTACCACCACCATCCATAGGACGACGCTCAAGAGCTGATCCCATCGAAAAGACCATGGATGACCAACTCGACGCGGATACAGCAAGGTTACATCTCATGTTCACATAGCCTGTGTGGCGTCGTTTCTGATCCACGCACGCTGAACAGAGCAATCGCGCTTAGCTTGCAAGATACTGGTCGACCGCAACAAGCAGACGTTATCGACGTGGACGACGACAAGGACGATCAGTACGAAGAGGACATGAGGCTTGCGATAGAGCTGTCAAAACGAGAATCGAGCTCTAAGCCGATGCCAACACAATCACAAGCACAATCGCCAGCACCAGGACCCGCAACAGGAAGGGCATCCCAGCCAGCAGCAGCTTTCCTCTCCGAACGTGCCCAACTAGAGCGAGAGCGACTAGAGCGGCTGAAGCGCACCCGACCGGACATACACCGCGAGACCACCGCGATCGTGGTCGACTCGGACGACGACAACGACGATGACACAGACGAGGAAGAGCGCGCACGCAGTGCGAAAAGGCAGCACATCTCCTCTTCGTCATCTCACGCTAGCGCACGTCGTGCCAACCCGTCTTCGTCTAGCACCAGGAACGCCCCAATTTCAATTCCAAGCGCAAGTACCAGTACCAGTACCAGTCGCAGTGCTAGTGCTGCGGCGAGAGCAAGACCTGGGGTCGTGCCTTCCACAAGCGGGAGGGGAAGCGGGCAGGGCTCGTCGCGGACTGCTGTCTTCTGGGACGGGGAGCTGCGGCAGACGGCGAATATGCACGTCGATAAGCAGAAGGACACGCGGCCTGTCTTCCGGCTCACTGAGATCATCTCTCCGGTCGGTCTTCTGTCAGCTGCGGTAATTTCTTCTGAGTGCAACTGACGACTTAAACTCCTTGTTGGGGGTTGCTGCTGCAGAAAGAGGACATCGAGTTCGCGATCGTCTCAGCGTTCTGCTGGAACTTTGCGTGGATGTACCAGATGTTTGACCACAAGACGGCGGTCATCGCCGTGGATCACAACCCGAGAGGCGAGCCTATCCGACTGTATGTTGTACGGGCGTGCTAACTGACTGTATCGTATCGGTGCAGGAGAGGCGTCGATCAAGGCGATTTTGCCCAACTGGATCCGTACCACGCCGTTCTTGCGTGGAGGGTTTGGCTGTATGCATATGAAGGTGTGTCGGCCAAGACTCCGTTTGCCAGATGTATGTCAATGACGACGCCACACCGATCTAGTTCATGTTGGTGAGTCGTTCGTTCTGTCTGTATGGTATGATAGCCCTCCCGCTCACTAGCCCGCACAGCTCTTCTATAGAACAGGCCGGCTACGCATCGTTGTATCGACAGCAAACCTCATAGAGTATGACTGGCGCGACATCGAGAATGTGAGATCTCTTGCCCGTCTCGCCTTCCACCTCAAAAATTAATTGAACGACGTTGGCTGACGAATTCTGACAGACGGTTTGGGTGCAAGATATCCCCAAGTTGCCCTCTCCAGTCGCAGCAGACCCGAAGCAAGAGAATTTCGCATCCGCGATGGTCCGCGTGCTGCATGGCGTGAACGTTGCGCCTGCTTTGGCGAACTTGCTGAGCAACGATGTGGGCGATCTTACCTTTTTTGAGTTTTTGTGGTCGTCGTCTCATGAGTGCTGCAGCACCCCAACCTCCCGCTGCAGCGGATCGAACACCTCCGGACGCACTGGGACTGGTCCAAGGTCAAAGCGGCACTCGTCCCATCCATCGCAGGCAAGCACGAAGGCTGGCCCAAGGTACGTCCCCATCCCATCCACTGACCCACCAACCCTAACCCTGTCCCGCTTGCAGGTCATCCTGTCCGGGCACACCTGCCTGATGAAGTCACTGCAGGACATGGGCGGGAAGACCCCGTCGGACAAGGAGCTCGTGCTCGAGTGCCAGGGCTCGTCGGTGGGGAACTACAGCACGCAGTGGCTGAACGAGTTCTACTGCTCCGCGCGGGGCGTGAGCGCGCAGACGTGGCTGGACGAGAAGAAGGCGCGCCGCGCGAAGCTGCCGTTCCCCCCGATCAGGATATTGTTCCCGACGGCGCGGTATGTGCGGGAGAGCGTCCTGGGCGAGGCGGTGCGTCTCGTCTCCCTTTTGAAATTGTGTTGGTGTTGGCAGGATGGGTTGGAGGCTGACGCATATACATGGGATGCAGGGCGGCGGGACGATGTTCTGCAGACGGAACCAGTGGGCGGGGAAGAACTTCCCGCGCGACCTGTTCCACCAGACGAAGAGCAAGCGCGGGCGCGTGCTCATGCACTCCAAGGTCAGCATCGGTTCTCACTTTTGTCAGTTAAGTCACTCGCTCCGTGCTCACTTCACGTCGCGACCGGGGGACAGATGGTGCTGGGGACGTTCCGCGACAAGCGGGGCGGGCTCGACCGACATGCAAGGAGTCCCGCGCGCTCTGATAGCGAGGACGAGGACGACGCGGGTGCAGACAGCGGTGAGAAGGACAAGAAGCTTGTGGGGTGGATGTACGTCGGCTCGCACAACTTCACGCCGTCTGCGTGGGGGACGTTGTCCGGGTCGGCGTTCAACCCTACGCTCAACGTGCGTTCCGCTCTTTCTTTCCTTTTATCTGCGGAGACAGAGGGTGGCTGAGAGGGAGGATGTGACATGGCAGATCACGAACTACGAGCTCGGGGTTGTGCTCCCGCTGCACAGTCAAGAGGAGATTGACAGGGTGGCGTGCTGGGAGCGCCCGCCGGAGAAGTATGTCAGTGGGCGCGACGAGCCTTGGGTGAGTTGTCTATTGTGCATGTCAGATTGGGGCTGTCGATCTCTTTCTGCGTCAGCTTGCGTGACTGATTGACTGACGGGCGGTCTTTGTGTTACAGATACAGAGCGAGTCTGCGGCGTTCGTTGAAGAAGGGTAGGAGACTTTTGAAGGCGCGGGCCTGCGACTTGTACTTGCGACTTTATCAATCTGAGAAAGAATGTAAGACTTCTACTGGCTTTACCGATGGCTTGTGCATGTCCCCTGCACAGTGCGTGGGGTGTGCTTTCCCTCTTGTGAGGTGTGCCACTGGATGTCGCCCTAAGGCCGTTCTATCTTTTCTTGGCACAGCATGCGGTCATCTCGTGCTGGATGTGGGATGGTTATATCCTCGCTCTCTCCTATCTTCGACTGCGGCGTCTGCGGCAGCTGCGCTGCTTACAACTGCGATGCGTATTAAGTTTACGTCTTGGCGATGCCATGAATTCGACCGCACAACGTACTTGTCTGAGACTGACTAACTGCGACAAGTTGAATGCCGAGGAAATGACTTTGCTGTCTATCTGAGTGCCCT
The DNA here is from genome assembly GCF_003813185.1 of Lentinus tigrinus ALCF2SS1-7. NCBI lineage: Eukaryota > Fungi > Basidiomycota > Agaricomycetes > Polyporales > Polyporaceae > Lentinus > Lentinus tigrinus. Next base: position 39,015 of record NW_027137973.1, read on the forward strand.
CATTAACTCAGACAGTTGTCGTATAATGCTCGAAGTTCAGTCAACGTTGCCGCAGAGTTGAGATGGTTGCGATGGGCTGTACTGCATTGGGACTGTGCGCCACCGGAGCCAAACAAGGCCAAATGTCAGGACGGCCGGGAAGCGCGGGACGAGAAAGGCTTGAGGCCAAGTCTCAGCCGCCTTCGACACTCTCTTGCTTCCCGCATCCCGTCCGCTCGTTTCTGTCTACTCGTAATACGTGTCCTCGTCGTCTCCGGCAGCGTTCACGACCTCCTCGCAAGCCTCGTCATCGCCGCCGGCGTCGTCCTCGAAGGATCATCACCAACAACATGCACCCGCTTTCGTACATCCCGACCGGCCTCCTCACCTTGTTCCTCGCATGGTACCTCCTCCCATTAACCAGCGCGACGTGTGAGTATCGGCCGTGCTACTCCTGGGCCCCAAGTGTCTCATGCGAATTGCAGCGTATTTCGTGATCAATACCCCCGCGAACGGGATCCAATGGTCGAACAACGCCATTAACCCCATCACCTGGACCAAGGGCCTTCTCGACGGAGTGACCACGGTGGACGTAGAACTCGCGAGGCTGAGCACAGATGGGCTGATCTTTGTCGCGAAAGACGGTACGTCACTACCCATCCTTGCCCCCACATGCCTGCTTTTGGGTCTACGAATTCCTCTCTTCGTCACTTCGCCGTTGCTATCGCATCGCTCTCTTGTGAATAGGCGTATCTGGTTTCCGATACGGCTTGTCATGTTTTGTTGGGACATGGCGGCTGGGTTGTAGCGAGTCCAGTGGAAGCCGAAGTTCCCCGGACGTCCCGATATTCCCAGCTCGAGGCCTCGTTCTTGCGAGTAGCGATTTTGCCTTGGCAAGCGCGGCACCTCCTGCCCATATGCATACATGCATACTCGGGTAAGCGGGAATGAATGATGCTGCTCGGCGCGCGTCAATCCCTCTGCTACCATCCTCGTATACGCTCTGGCGGATCGGAACCCCAAAGACCAGAGCATAATAGGATCTCGCTGGTCACCCTCATACTCGTGTATACGAAGGGAGTATGCGACAGAGTTGAAACCGCTTCCTCTGCGTGGCAACCATGCTGGAGAGGCACCCAACACATTCTCTCACATCGGGGTGGATTGCCGGACGGATACTCAACAACGTATTGCATGCGCCTTGTCCCACTCGTAGCCTCGAGTCTTGTGCAGAGGCGGCATGCTCTGGAGCGGAAGTGTCGCGCATGACGGGGCTGCCGAGGAGGTTGTACAACATCCATCCTTCTATTGGATGACTGACCACTAGCCGGCCATCTGTCACCGCTCGCCACTTCCGCACAGGACCTGCTGGGAGTGTTCTCTGCCTTCGACTCCTGTTTCGTCTTCATCTCCTCTCGACGTAACGCGAATTCTGACATCTTGCCCCCTGCTAGTCTCGACACCACTCTCGACTGGGTCCTTGAACATCTTCCTCCAAGACGTGCCCACGGGCGACGACTACTACCTCCTCTTCCTCAACTCGACGCACGGCGTCATGTACGGCGCGTCCCAACGTTTCGCCATCTCCGACTCGGGCAACGGGACCGCGCCCACCCCCGCCGCCGGCGCGCCCACCGTCACCGTCTCCGGCGGCCCGAACCCCACCGTCGGCTTCGCGACAACATTCCCTCCCTCAGCAAACGGCGTCAGCGCGATGAGGGCAGTGGATGGCGCACGGATGCAGCTCTGGGCGGTGGCGAGCGTCGTGGCAGTGTGTATGTTCGGTGGCGCGTGGACGGTGCTCTGAGTCCCGAAGATCTGAGCTTGAGCTTGGGCCAGGGGCTTCCGGCTCCTGAACACACACACAACACACGACACACCACGCGCGGTCAGGGGGCGCACCGGTTGCGGTTGCCACAGTGCGTTTGAGCGGCAGGCGGCGGCGGAAGAGCGGTGCATGTATGGATAACGGCGGGGAGGAGGAGGAGTCGGTGATGGGCGTGGCGTGGCGGCCTGCGGCTTAGATCTATACTATCTTTTTGGGGACCACGGGCTATCCTAGTTAGTGTTTTCGCTTTCTTCCTCTTCTTCCTTCTCTTGCCGCTGCGATGGACTACTACAGTACCCGAATGATATGACGCAGTGCGGAGGGAGTTATTCTATGTATCAGGCGGCTTGAACCACGTAGGGTGGCATGGGCGGATTGACGTATCTGCTGGGAGGTGCGTCTTCTGTTGAGATGCTGATCGTACGTGAACAAGCTTGTCCATAGAGGCGTAGAGCAGCTACGTACTGTAGCATTTGCCTTGCTGCATTATGGATAGGTGAGTGCTGCGCTCCTGTATCCTGCTACCTTGCGTGCACTGACACTTTCTTGCGTACCGCTCCCAGTGCAGGATACCCTCCTATTAGCTCTAATATTAGTTGCGCGACACCCTCCGACTTCCGCACGCAGCATATATGCGCCCATAAACGACGACGCCAGCCACTAGGGCAAGCTGGTGAGTGGTCCACGATCCGCCAATCCCATGACTGTAGATGAAGCAGGAGCAAGTCCCGCTGCTCGAGGTCGACGGACAAGCTATGCGGGCGCGCGGCGCGCGTTGATCTTCAATTTACTCCCGTTGATTTTGACACTCGGGTCCTAGGACGGAGCACAGGTCCCTCGACCTCCGCTGGAGCGGGCGATAGGGGTCTAATTGTCTCTCTTCGCTGGACGAGAGATGAGAGATTCGTTCCGCGGGAGGAATGTCCGTTCGACGCCGCCCGTATGCTTGTATGCTTGCGGTCTCCGTCTCAAGTCGAAGATCGCGCGGTATAAGAGGACAAGCAGGGGCGAGTGGCTAGAACACTACACCGTGCTCGCCCATCCGAGATGCTTCTGCGTCGCTCTCTCCTCCAGGTTGCGGAGGTCTTCCTCCCGCTTGCGCTCGTTGCGGGTCGTACTGCTGCCGCTGCTGCCCAGGGGCGAGGCTCGCGCTTCGATATCACGGCTCATCGCACGGGATACCAGTATGCCGCGGCCGAGCAGCTGAACTCGGAGAATTTGCAGGTGGTGACCAAAGATGACCTCTTGGTATGTTCTCGTCCATGCCAGTGCATCTTATGACTGGTTCCTGACTCGCGTTCGGTCCAGTACACCACAGATATCATGCTTGGCGGGCAGAGTGAGTCTCATCTTCCGTTATGTTGGAAGGACAGACTTAACACGCCTAAACCAGAGTTCACCGTGTCGCTTGATACCGGCTCGACGGACCTGTGGATCAACACCAAGGGCCGCAATGTGCAGCTGACGAACCAGACGAGCATCACCACGTCCATCACGTATGGAGTAGGCAAGGTGGAAGGGCCTATAGACTTTGCACAAGTCAAGATCGGCGACTTCGTCATCGACTCGCAAGGTCTGTCTCTGCGCCAATTGTAACTGCCTCCACGAACTGACTCAGCTTTGCAGCGTTCATCAACCCGACCTCGATCGTCGACTTCAACCTCGCCGTCGACGGGATCATGGGCATGGCCTTCGACGTGGGCAGCATCCACACCGCGTTCAAGAACGCCTTCGGGGCCGCCGCCGCCGACACGCTCGGGCGCGCGCCCATCACGTCCCTCTTCGGCGCTCACCCGTCCCTCCCGAACAACTTCGACGTGCAGCTCGCGCGCACGGGCGAGACGCAGGACCTCGCCGACGGCTCGTTCACGATCTCGGCGCACGCCCCGGGCTTTGACGCGGCCCTCGCGGGCGCGCCGAAGCTCCCGCGCGTGAGCGACCAGTATTGGAGCATCGTCATGGACGCGATGAGTGTGGATGGGAAGGCGTTTGCGTTTGATGGGAGTCGGATTGCGGGGGTTCCGCAGGGGAAGACGGTCGCTGCGCTCGATACGGGCTTTTCGTTCCCGCCGCTCCCGCCGAAGGCTGTTGATGCGATTTATGGCTCGATTCCGGGTGCGGTGTTTAATCCCTCGTCGAAGCTCTGGGCTGTGCCGTGTAACGCTACTACGAGCCTGTCGTTCACCTTTGGGTAAGTCAGACATAGCGCGTGTTGCATGGGGTCTGCCGGTGGTCGCAGATGCGCTGACTTGGATACGTGCAGCGACAAGGACTTCGTCGTGCACCCCCTCGACCTGACTCGGACGATGGTGACCGACATCACGACGAACGGGCAGAAGAAACAGGTCACGATCTGCATCAACACGTACCAGTACCTCACGCTCGACCCGAACAGCTTCCAAGGCTTTGACATGATCCTCGGCGACGCTTTCCTCCGGAACGTCTATGCATCGTACGTCTTCATCACGCCTTGATCTCTCGTCTCGTCCCGCCTCCGGTGCTGAAGACACGTCTTGTCTAGCTTCGACTACGGGGACACCCAGCCTGGAAACACGAACTCCGGCCCAGGTATCCCGTTCGTCCAGATGGTCTCCACGACGGACGCATCGAAGATGATGGACGAGTTCACCACCGAGCGCGCGGAGACCCTCTCGAAGCTGCCTCCCGAACTATCCCCTTCGGACTTCGTCAGGATCGCATCTGGTGGCTCAGGCAGCGTTGGCGCTGGAACGAGCGGGGCCGCTGAGGAGTCCGGCGAGGGCCGTGGCGAGGGGAGTGTCTTGGGCTTGAAGTACGGCATGGTCGCGATGATTCTTCTTGGGGCAAACTTGGCGGTGGGCATTGCGCTTATTGGTTTGACAGTGGCGATTTGCGTGCAGGGGAGGAAGAATCGGCTGAACATGCGGACGTATGTGCCTGTGCGGTTCAGAGATGAATTCGAGCAGGGTAGTTCGAAGTATGGCAGTTGAAGGAGGCTATGTAGAGTACAGGGAGATGGTGTAGACAGCACGGCGTGTCCTATGTATTCTAACTTATGTTCCGGACTTGACTGGCTTGGCTTACGAACTCCAGCTTCTTCCTGGGTACTTTGTAGACGTCTCTCCATCGCAATAGGATACGAACCATCATATCAATTACTGCACGACGTTACATGCATACACGGAGCCTAAAACAGGACGATTTCGCAAGACTGAGAGATCAGATGGGGGGCTAGGGCCTCAGGCCGACGAGACGACAGAGGAGGGGCCCTTCTTGGGAACACGAGTGTTGCCGTAGCTGACGGGGGTCTGCGCCCGCTCGCTCACAGAATCGTCGATCGAAGACGCAGCGTAGGTGCTGTCGGCCCCGTTACCGACCACAGCACCTGCAGGAAGCGTGTTCCCTCCAATTGGGGCGCCGACCGCGCCTACCGCACCCTCCGGGGTGGTGTTGTTGCCAATCAGCTCGCCCTCAGAAGGGCTGGGCATGATCTGTCGAACGCGGTCAGCCCCGAAGTGGAAGTTGAGGCCATACGAGCTCGAGAAAGACCCACCCTATTGCCTTCGTACCACCCGGTGGAGGCGGGGCTGATGTCGAGCCAGTAGTTGAGCGAGCCCCCGAAGTGGGTCTGCTTGGCGCCGCTGCGCTCCTTGATGGCCATGCGCCCGGGGAAACCGAGCACCTCGGTGGCGGCGAGGATCTCCTTCTCGGCCTGGTCGCAGCTGGCGCGGTACGGCAAGTTGAGCTGGATGCCGATATCTGAGTCCTCGGGCTGCATGAAATGAAGCACCACACTCGGTGAGCGGAAAAATTAGCTGGTGACGAGGAAGGAACAGTAGTTACCTTGGTGACCAACTTGATAGCGTAGCCCCGCTCGGTGAGCCTCTGCACGATGGGCTTGAGGCAGCGCCCGATGTCGGAGCGCTTCATGACGTCGAACGTGAGGATGGCGCTGTAGGACCTCTGGAAGAAGATATCAGGATACGGACTGGCTGGTACGCCCTAGAGGCTCACCTTGACAAATCTGACGATGTCCTCGTCGATGGACTTCCACAGCGGGGTCGAGTCGACCTCAGTGGGCGCAGCGAGACTGTCAGCCTCCGCCTCCATGGAGTTTAGCTGATTAGCAACGTAAGCCCCAGTGGGGTCCTTGCTGATGACGATCGTCGTGGACGGCTTGAGAGAGATCAGGTTCTTCTGCCAGATCGGGTCTACGCTCTGGATGTCGCCACGGATCATCTGCGTCTCCTGGTAGTCCAGCGCGATGTATGCACTCAGGACGGGCGTGAAGTCGCCCGTGACGGCCAGCGTGTTTCCGACGTTGGGCCAAGTGAGAGCGAGGTTGATGTCCTCAGTGGGCTCGTCCAGGTTCGTGATGAAACCTGGAAAAATCCAAGTTCCTTAGATCAGCCATGTGCGCCGGGACCCTTATGAGAAGATACGTACCGATACCAATGCCAGCGGGCCCACCGGTGCGGTTCACCGCCTGGACACTGGTAACACCAGACCTGTCCTTCGGATCCTGTGAGATTCCGGTAAGTGTCGAGACTTCGAGCAAGGCAGATCGATCTACGCACAGTCCAGTGCTGGACAGGCGGATTGGCAGTCTGGTCGAGGAGGAGCGTGGTGGTCTGGCCGGCCTGTGGAACGAAGAGCGTAAGGAGAGGGCAGGTGCGACCTAGCTAAGCAGCATCGACGTACCTTGATCGGCGTGTAGTTTCCAGCGGTCACAAGCGACCCTTCGCCAACCTGAGTCGCGCTGAAACCGAGACTGCGAATATACATGGTTAGAATGCGGGAGAGCAGCTTAAGATGAGACGTTGACGAACGTGCTGGTCCAAGTCGCGTTGAGGGTGGAGCGACCACGCGCCGCCAGCGTCGTCACCCTAGAGACATAGCCTTTCAGTAAGGAGTAACGAGAGATTGAAGGGCAGAATAGAGGATAACTTACTTCCAAGCGATCGGGAATTGGTCGCGGTAGAGGCCGGGTACCGGAGGGGTGAAGCAGAGCATCAGCGTCACATTTTCGCCAAGGTTGGAGCTATTGAGCGGTGATCAGCAGTCGTAGACAAAGAGAATAAGACCGCGGTACCTTCTGAACGTGAGGTTCCTAGTTGCCATCTCGCCTGCTGTCTGGACGTTACGATGCGGGCTGTTCTGTGTATGTAGTAGAGGGGTGTGTGGTTATGAGTCGCACATCGAACTCTTTATATACCACCAATGCTCGTGCGTCTGCCGAGCTGAAGCCTACGGCTCGTCGTATCTGTTGCCTAAGTCCGCCTCCAAAAAGGGCTAGCATACGGTCGTCGTCCTCGCCGAATGCCTTTCGACATAAGGCCGACACAATTAAACCCGATACCACGAATTGTCCCAAGCATGCTTGACATCAATGAATTGTGTGTGAGTCGGAACGTTTGTAGCGCCGGAAAGGGACAAGCTGTCGTACACAGTGATGTTCAATCTGTCATTCCTCCGCTGACAGAGTAATGGACGCCCGATGTACCACTTCGTAGCATACTCCACCTCTAACGTAGAGAGTGGCCGTCGTGAAAGGTGCAAACGTTCGCCATTCAGCTCATCTACTCAGCATAGAATTCATGTCGAGTTGATGGATCCAGCATGGTCCCACTTAGCCCGTGTCACCATCTTCTCCAGGTCCCATAGTGCCACTGCTTGGAATCATGGGTCTTGGTTCTTCGTGTTCCTTCCCTCGACCTATCTATCGCAACGATTCGGATACGTGAGCATGAAACAACGCCTGACGAAAGCGGACCTTGGCCATACTGTCCTCAGCTTTCCTCAGTCATACGTTCGCATGCTTCATATTGTGCGAGAGTATATGGATCGACATACTAGTAGCAGACAAAGGGTACCAGCCCCGGGTCGAACGAGTCATCGATACAAGTCACGGTTCAAACTTTGGAGCGACAAGCTGGATTTGCCGGGAACACGGTCACAGAGTGTGACTCTTGGTCACGCTGGTTCATCACGAGCGCTTGAATGCTTCTGTTTCGCCACATCATCCTCTTGAACGTTGTTCAGTGTCCATTTCCAGGGCTCTGATGATCGTGTTTTTTTCTGGAGGTGTGAAGGGATTGTTCAAATGTTGCTCACTAACGGGCAGGGGATGCGTCACAGTGGACGCCTTCACTGCATGACTCTGCAATGGAGAAAATCTGGTCAGACGCGTAACATACAAGATTGGAGATTGGTTGGTAGTCTCCCGGACGTTCGGACTCGGAAATGCGTACTTACCCTTCGCACGCGCCGAAGGTCCGAAGCTACGTCGGGACCGTCCCCGACTCCTGGCCCGCCTCTCCGTGAAGCTGTCACCTCCATCACCACTTTCTCTTTGTCATAAGGAGGTACTTCCATGTCTTTCGGACATCGTCGTTATTGCTTCGTTCTAATTAGCGTATCTAACGCCGGACTGTAGGGTTAAGTACGTCGGTCCTAAGGCGTCCAAGACACTGTCAAGTTAGCCATGCCGACTGATCGCGCAGCAGTGGTTTTCTCACCTGAAATTCCGGAGTGCATAGACCCCGACAACGACATGATGTCGCATTAACGTCAAGGTCAGCGGGGAAGGGAATGCTAGCAGGCACGAGCCTGCAGGCCATTGTAAAGGCGAACTCGGTGTCATCGAACGCCGTATGCTAACCACTTTCGTGTATAGCACGTGCTGGCCCTCCGTTTCCTATGCGAAACACTATCCCGATGGTCATATAAGGTCGACAAACTGGAGATCGTCTCCCAGCAACCACCGCTCCCTCCAAGTCCTGCGACCGCAACTCTCAATCAATCTCTCGTTGTCGTACAGACTGAAAAGAACACCTGCAATGGCGACTAGGAACCTCACGTTCAGAAGGTACCGCGGTCTTATTCTCTTTGTCTACGACTGCTGATCACCGCTCAATAGCTCCGACCTTGGCGAAAATGTGACGCTGATGCTCTGCTTCACCCCTCCGGTACCCGGCCTCTACCGCGACCAATTCCCGATCGCTTGGAAGTGGGTTATCCACTATTCTGACCCTCATCTCTCATTGCTGAAAGGCTATGTCTCTAGGGTGACGACGCTGGCGGCCCGTGGTCGCTCCTTCCTCAGCGCGACTTGGACCAGCACGTTCGTCAACGCTCATCTTGAGATGCTCTCCTGCATTCTAACCATGTATATTCGCAGTCTCGGTTTCAGCGCGACTCAGGTTGGCGAAGGGTCGCTTGTGACCGCTGGAAACTACACGCCGATCAAGGTACGTCGATGCTGCTTAGCTAGGTCGCACCTGCCCTCTCCTTACGCTGTTCGTTCCACAGGCCGGCCAGACCACCACGCTCCTCCTCGACCAGACTGCCAATCCGCCTGTCCAGCACTGGACTGTGCGTAGATCGATCTGCCTTGCTCGAAGTCTCGACACTCACCGGAACCTCACAGGATCCGAAGGACAGGTCTGGTGTCACCACTGTCCAGGCGGTGAACCGCACCGGCGGACCCGCTGGCATTGGTATCGGTACGTATCTTCTCATAAGGGTCCCGGCGCACATGGCTGATCCAAGAAACTTCCATTTCTCCAGGTTTCATCACGAACCTGGACGAGCCCACTGAGGACATCAACCTCGCTCTCACTTGGCCCAACGTCGGAAACACGCTGGCCGTCACGGGCGACTTCACACCCGTCCTGAGCGCATACATCGCGCTGGACTATCAGGAGACGCAGATGGTCCGGGGTGACATCCAGAGCGTAGACCCGATCTGGAAGGTGAACTTGCTCTCGCTGAAACCGTCCACGACGATCGTCATCAGCAAGGACCCCACTGGGGCTTATATCGCCAAGCAGCTGAACTCCATGGAGGCGGAGGCTGAGGACGTGAAGGTACCCGACGCTATTCCTGTGTCCATCGGTTCAGAGAACGTTGTGAGTGTCAGCGCTCTCAACCCTCACGAGTCCTTGCGATCTGAGAAGCACTCACGCATCTCTGCTCAGACCCGCATGTACCGCGCCACGCTCTCGTTCGCGGCACAGAGCCTCGTCAGCAACAGCCTCAAGACGATCGCAGAGCACCTCCACTCCAAGGGCTACCGCGTCAAGGTCACTCTCCTGGTATGTCGCTACTTCACATCGCAAATTGATGTGTCGACCGTACTTACCGAGTCATCATGCAGGGCAAGGCCACCGACGCTCTTATCGAGCTCGTCCTCCCGACCAGCACGAGCTGCAACCAAGCCGAGAAAGAAGTCCTCGGCTGCATTGAGGACCACGGCTTCCCGACGCACATCGCCATCAAGGAGCGCAGTGGGGAGCTCTTGGCATACTCCAAGGACCGCTTCTCGTGCTGGGAGGACATCAACCCCGCGACGAACGGCTGGTACGTCCGCAAGGTACGTCACTACCGCTCTAACTGCCCCGCCCTCCGCTGATTGATACGCGTACACACAGAACATCGTCCCGTACATCACCGCGCCGGGACCGGTCAAAGGCGGCGCCCTGGGCGAGATCATGAACGGCGTTGCGGAGGTCACCGCTGCGAACGGTGAGGCTACGAACGGGAACGGGACAGCCACAGGATCTGCTGGCTTGGTCGGCAATGAGCTCGCTCAGCCGGAGCCTCAGACCCCCGTAAGCTACGCCAAGACTCGTACCATTGGCAGGAAGGCTTCCAACATGTTCCTCCAGGCTTAGTAGCAATCTGGCGATGACGGGCCAGTTTTCCGTGTTCCCTGCTACTGCTTGTAATGCGCTCTGAATGTATGCGTCGTGTGCTCTATACATCGTGCAGATTGAGTGAACGTGCGTAGGCGGCACGGCTGTGCGACCCCGGGACCGTGTGACTCAGACCAACAGTCACGCTTATTGGTGGCGCTGCTTATGTAGTACCGGTTGAACCTGGACTACATCCTAACCTCTAGGCTCTCATCACTATATCCCACCTCTCCAACCTTTAAGCTGGTCGGAATGCACCATCGAGTGAATGCAGTCAAGGCCAGAGCAAAATTGAAACTTGCCATGCCGCTCAGCGTCCGACTTGGCATGCGCTGCCAGCGTAGCAGTTCGACGGTCAACCGGGCGGCCAGAGTAGACTCACGCGGCTGACCGCTGTAGTCAATATCTGGTGTTGTTTATTGCTCACATATCCATTGTAGGAAGAACAAAGAGTCACGTTCGTAACTTAGCGGCTCAATCGTTGCCAATTTGAGCAATTGTTCAAGGCAGCCGAAAATTTCAACGAACTCTGGACGTGATACGGGGTTGGATGGCTCAGGGCGATCAACTCCGAGTCGTCACGAAGTTTCCCTAGTATGCGAATGAGTCTGAGCGTGAGTAACCCTAGCACCTCCAGAACCACCCGGTGTTGTGCAAGCGGCGGAATATACTTTCTACTAGTGGTATAGTGGGCGTCCATTACTCTGTCAAGGGAAGGATGACTGATCAAACTCAAGCATCACTACAGTGTACGACAGCTTGTCCATTACCGGCGCTGCCACGTTCCGACTCACACACCAGTCATTTTCATGTCAATCATGCTTAGAACGATGTGGGGGAGCTATGTTAATCAATGTCGGTCTCATGTCAAGAGACAATCGGCAACTGCAACGACCGAATGCTAGCCTCATTTGGAGGCGGACTTCAGCATCGTCAATAGGTGTTGGACAAGCCCCGGTCATCAGCAAGGGCGCGGAAAAGTTGCAATGCCCGGCAGCGCCCGTTGGGCATTGCAACCCATAACGGGTAAGTCGAGCGCTGGCAGATCCTCGACGGTCATTGCAATGCGCTGACAGCCAAGGTGGCACAATGTAGACAACAGGTTGACGAGGTAGTAGTCTAACGAGCCAATGCATACACTATAGGAGCCAGTAAAAGTATTGCAATGACATTGCAGCAACCCTAAACATAGTGTGATTAGTCCACGGCATAATAGCCCTCCTTGGGCATATGTATCCTCCGTCTGCCTCGTCTGCACCTCCATCGAAGCTGAGCCTGAGGGGGAGCCAAGCGGCGGCACCCACCTGGTTGCCACTCGACGCACTTGACGCGCCGGCGGAGTTTCAAACGCGTCTTGTTCACGGCCTCCGATAAAGCAAGACCGACCACTGCTACGCCGGCGTACTTAAACCCGATGATGGCGCGATGTTAGCTCGCGTCGTCTCCATTCCACTCCCCCATCTTGCCTACGACGCTTAGCAGCTACTTGACTTTATTCTTGCACAACCGCACAAAACCCAGCCCTACATGCGGGACCCCAGCCCCAGAAGACTCCCGCACAACGCCGCAGCCCAGTGTCGACCGGTTAGCACGCCACTCAGCAGACACCATAAGACTTTGACGACGACGCCATCACCACTAGTCCCCAGAGGGTTGCCAGTATCCCCCACCCCGGGGTCCGCAGGGCGTAGATGGTCCTGGCCAGTTGTCTCAGCTGTAGGGAAGCGTTCCGTGACTCCAAATGCTCTCACCGTCTCTCGCTCTCGCACTCTCTCTGTGTCTCTCGCGCTCTGTCTGTGTCTGTGTCTCTCGCGCTCTGTCCGTGTCTGTCGCTCTCGCGCTCTCTCTGTCTTTCTCGCTCTCGCGCTCTCTCTGTCTCTCGCTCTCGTGCTCTCTCTGTCTCTCTCGCTCTCGCGCCCTGTCTCTGTCTCTCTCGCTCTCGCACCCTGTCTCTGCCTCTCACGCTCTGTCCTTGTCTCTCGCGCTCTGTCTCTGTCTCTTTCCGTGGCATTCACAGCAATTTGACTCACTTCAGCGACAATGCCAAGGACAACACTGGGTTGGGACAGGTGCGTGATGACGATTAGGTTCAGGGCGAGCCTGAGGACGACAAGGATGAGGGGGACGAGGATGAGGGGTGACAAGGAAGAGTATCAGTGCCGCTAAGGCCGCTACCCAACCTTCGCCGACGTCTGCTCGATTCACGCGATGTCTAGCCATTTGAAAGATGGTCTTTGAACCTCGTGTACTTGTACTACTTACAGCTGTGAATGAAATTGATATATACTGCTCTCACTATTGAATATGATGACCGATCTGTGGCATTGAGATGTACATCAGGACTCTCACTTGTGTTGCAATTCGACACCTTGTCGCCGCAATGCACACCTTGCAAGGTGTGCTCTGACATCCAAAAAGCCGATGTTCCGATGTATTGCATTGGCAGATAAGGTATTGCAGCTACAAGGTGACGACTTGCAATCCCTCAGGTCTCCGTAGCAATGCCGGGCAATGCAAGGTAGCCAAGGCAATGACCGTTGTACATGGCCATGCCAAGGTTAGCATTACCCGGTCACTGCAATATAATCCCGCCGCCGCAGATGGGTTTGGCACTGCAGCCTCAATAACGCCGACGCGCAAGCATAACGCGATATATAAACCACCCGGGCTGCGTTCAGGAGCATTGACACTCTCCCAACCACCTCATCGACATAGTAGCCCGCGAACAATCAACACAGCACCGGATATGACGGCTAGGACACTGACTTTCAAAAGGTACGGATACTGAACCTCCAAGCCGTCTTCCCGACACTGATCAGTTGTATCCAGCACTAACCTCGGCGAGAATGTATCGCTGATGCTCTGCTTTACACCTCCCTCATCCGATCTGTACCGCGGCCAATTCCCGGTTGCTTGGAAGTGAGTCTTACAGCTGACCTTCTTCTGTCGTTTCTGATATGCCATATTTGTAGAGTGACGACTCTCGCAGCCAAAGGTCGCTCTACCCTACGCACGACCTGGACCAGCAAGTTCGTCACTCCACCCCCCCCCCCTCGATTCTCGATTACGTGCAGTCTAACGATGACCATGACAGTCTTGCTTTCAGCGCTACGCAGCTTGGCGCGGGTTCGCTCCTGACAGCCGGAAATTACACGCCGATCAATGTACGTTGGTATTATGTCGGTCTCCTGATAATCGTATTCATGTCGGCTTACCTGTCCCTCGTTCCACAGCCCGGCCAGACGACCACGCTAGTCATCGACAACAGCACTCAGCCGCCTGTGCAGTATTGGACCGTGCGTCCATTAGTAGTTTGTCTCGAGCTGTCGACACTCACCTGTGATTTGATAGGACCCTGTGAACTCTCATGGAACTAGCGCCGCCAAGGCCGTCAACGGCACCGGTAGCCCCACGAACATCGGCGTCGGTGCGTACCTCCGTAAGTATTATCAAAGTGGCACTTCGAGCTGACCATTGTTGCAAGGCTTCATCACGGACCTGGACAAGCCGGCTGAGGACATGCACGTAGCCCTTACTTGGCTCAACGTCGGCGCCGGCATGGCAGTCGCGGGCAACTTCACCCCCGTGCTGAGCGCATACCTGACTCTAGACTTCCAGGAGAACCAGCTCATTACGTCGGATATAATGGGCGTGGCGCCGGTCTGGCAGATGAATCTGCTCGAGCTCCAGCAGGACACCACGATCATCATTAGCAAGGATCAGAATGGGCATTACATCGCTTCGCAGCTGGCTCCCATGGAAGAGGCGGAGGAGAAGGAGGAATTCACTGCTATTTCCGCGTCCATTGGTCCAGAGAACGTGGTGAGTGTCCAGTTTATTCCCTACCACCCGTGAACAAGGGCTCACGTATCTCTACTTAGACCCGTGTATACCGCGCCACGCTCTCGTTCGGGATGCAGAGCATCGTCAGCGACAGCCTCAAGACGATCTCGGAGCACCTTCATAACAAGGGCTACCGCGTCAAGGTCACTCTCCTAGTAGGTCCCCACTTCTCAGCCCCATTTTACGTGTCGATCTGGCACTTACTGAGTCACCATGCAGGGCAAGGCGACCGATGCTCTCATTGAGCTCGTACTCCCGGCCAACACCAGCTGCAATAAGGCCGAGAAGGAAGTCCTCGCCTGCATCGAGGATCACGGCTTCCCGGTGCACATTGCCATCAAGGAGCGCAGCGGGGAGCTCCTGGCATACTCCAAGGACCGCTTCTCGTTCTGGGAGGACATCAATCCCGCGACGAACGGCTGGTACGTCCGCAAGGTACGTTCACCTTTACAGCGCTCTCGTGACCGTGACTGAGAAAGCCATATACAGAACATCATCCCGTACGCCACTGGACCCGGTCCGGTGAAGACCCAACACAACGGCGATGTCCTCGCCGATGCCATGAAGGCGTAGAAGTCGGGCCAATCCTCGTTGTGAAGGACGGTAGTGACCAGTCTTCCCTACTGTTACTTGTAACGCGCCGAAGTATTTGCGTCCTATGCTATATGAGTGCTGTGAAAGCCAAGTGGACATAACGAAACTTGCTCTAGTTTATACGGTCGCCTCATATAGAGTACGCCTGAGCCCAACACGTTGATATCAGCGGGTACTACCTGGCCGAGTGAGCCCCATTCTCAGTAGCAACAGCATCGGAGCTGACGGAGCCTCCGCCTGAGGAAGACTCCTCCTTCTCCTTCTCCGTATCAGGCTGCTTTTCCACGTCGACGTACGACTGGTCACTCCGCCTCTCCATGACGATCTCCGTGTGGTTCGTGAGAAGAGCCTCCGTCATATGCGAATGTGTGTAGACGGACGGCCCAGCCCTGCAGATGCCGTATGTGAGCCGGTGTCCGCGTTCGCGCCGAGTCCTCTAGTATCACGGGACAGAGAGAAGAAACTCGGACGTACATGGACATGCTCTGCGTTCCCGAAATCGTACTCGCATGCATACAAGGCTGCGCGAAGCGCGGCATCGACCCCGACCCGAACCCTGACACAGATCCGGATCCGGATCCGGAAGTGCTGACGCTGTACCTTCTACGCAGCTTCTCGCGTGCGTTGAGGCTCGCCATTAGTGACGTAGAGTACACTGCAGAGGGGCCGGTTAGACTTGTTTGATTGGCGTTGTCCAACGAGGAGAGGGAAGGGGGAGGCACGTACGACTCGCGGCGGTGTACCAGATGATTGTCGACATAATGCTGTCCGGGAAGCAGAAAATCTGTACGCGAGACATTAGTGGGAAGGGTTAGACATGAGACATGGAAGCTGAGTCGACGAACCAAGATAATTCCCGCGAGGGCGGACACGCTGGGTATACATCATGCATGAGCACGTGCAATGGTTGTCGACGCCACGCAGTAATCCTTACCATGTCAGGACCCCGGTTGATAGAGTATAGAATGCCTGTATCATACCCACGAATTCAGCATGACAGGCAACGCGTGACAAACTACACGTACAAGCTGTTTTACCAGAGGGCTGTGAGCGGGACGCTCAGCACACTGATACTGGTGTAGGCAGGGTTATACAATTTACCTCGGTCCATCTTCATTCGACCTCATCAACACGCAGAGCAGGCACGACGTCAATGCGAAGTCCGTAATCGCGAACATGATGTTGACAGCCTTCTCGATATGCTTGTAGTAATTCGCGGATGCAAATACTCAGCGGGTGAGGTGGAGGATTGCATCGAAAGGACATACGACGACTTCGAGGTACAGCTCTGTCACTCGGACCGCGAGCAGGCTAGAGCGGTTAATCCGTGTCAGCACAGCGAGCCAGAATACTGTCGCTTCTGTATATTACTCACGTATATGTGAACAGAACTGGACAACTCTGAGTGAGCACAACAAGCAGGACATTCAGAGAGTCGAGACTGGATACACACCTATGCCCCCGGCTAGAACAGAACGAATGCAATGTGAACCGCAGGTACATGAAAGTCTCATGAGGGTACTCACCAAAAGTACAGAGGATGAGGAAGCCCTGGTGCATTTGTCAGTATTTGAGACGTAGTGCATGCCAGAAACAAGACCCACGAGCACCACAATCGCTCCTATACTTCTACCAACTATAGACAAGGTCGAGGTCAGCAGATAGCAAAGTGTCATAGCGGTACAGCGACAACTTACTCTTCCAGACGCGGTGAGCATAGAAGCTGAAGACGTGGTCATAGTCAGGAGAGGAAACACCGGAAAGTAACTTTGAGACACGCACGTCTGAATGACTAGGACTGCGATGGACTGCAGCGTGGTTAGTGTGGGTAGTGATGTAAGCTATTCCAGTGTTACGGCGTACATTCAGAAATATTTGGGCCTAAGCGTATCAAAATCCGACTGTTAGTTGGACATGGACGGAAACGATGACGATGGAGAGATACGAGAAGTTGACTCACGTAGGTCGACCTGTTGAGGAAATACATCAGCCTGCATACTGCATTGCACGGGAATGAGGGACTTACCATGGTAATCCGGAATCTAGCGAGTCGTAAACTGCGGCGTGTGCTGTTACCAACATCACCCATGCTGGTACCATGTCAGCACTCGAATACTACCGGTGGATATGCACTATGCTGAGAGCATACCGGTGTACACATAGAGGGCTAGATGCAGTATATTGAGGATGATGACCGCCGAAATCTGCATGGTTCAATGAGCACTACTTTCATGTGCATCTGGATCCAGGACCAGAATATACGCACAACACCTCTGAGGAATGGTCGATCGCCATGGTAGGAATACCGTAGATAGAATATTACCTGTCCGCTGAAAACTACAACGGCTTCAATTGAGCTTGTCACGATCCCAGAAAACATAGGAACTGACCTCCGAATAAACTAGCGACAGCTCCGATAAACTTTAGCTCAGAGTTATAAAGGCAGATCGTGACGGGAATCCTACTTACGCGCCATTGAAGGCAGCACCTACGGCCAAAACGGCCAGACTGTATAACGTGGATGAGTTTCAGCCCCTATATAAACCGTTCCTGGTAACGTACTTCTCTTGCATCACCTTGACATCTCCGTATCCTAGTGCTGAAGCGTCGGCCATGATTCATAGAGGTGGGGTGTGCTGGAGTAGTCGTTGTAAGAGAGCAGAGCCCCTCGATGGTGCGTCTGCTTTCATGCTACTGCGCTCGCGGATATGCCCTCGGAGTGAGTAAGGGAAGAGGGCGGATGCTGGGGCGTATAATGAAGTGGTTACGCCCAAAGTGGCAATTCGCCGGCTGTAAAATAGGAGGCTTCAAGCCGTCCGAGCCTCGGTAATGGAATGTCGGACATAGGAGTCATTCCAAGGTGTGGCGGTTTGTTCTCTTCCGAGGGATACGTACATGAAACCAGGTTGCAAGCCAGCATCAGAGACTTCGGCGGAAGGTAGTCGTAGTACGTGAGCCATGTGCGGCACAAAGTTGAAGCAGTAGTGCTTCAAGCGTTCAAGTACTGCAAGTCTGGGAGGCGAACATGCGCCATGACCTCATCTATGCGGCCCACGTGGGCAACATCGCTTTCACATGCCGCCCAGTACTGCGGCCCGCCAGCCTCCTAAACGACTGGGAAACATTTCTGGGGAGTGTTTGGATCCCGGTCCAACGCGAACGCCTGGTTGAGCATCGACTGCACTATTTCTATGGGCATCATGAACGTTGAACCTCGAAGAAAGTAGTAACTCGTGCTGCTGCTGAATGATGTTGATCTGCACCGGGAAAGTTCAGAAAGAGTCAGAGTGAAAGCAAACGACTCACCATCAGAATGAGCCTCTTGATCGAGTCCTCAGACCGGCTCGTCTTGCACGACATCATACACGTACAGACGGAAGTTGAGTGCTCCTCGCGAAGTCTCCCAACCAACTCGCTGGCAGACTGGAGCTGCTGCGGTGTCGGAAATAAGCCTGACAGACTGCACGCCGAGCGCTCCGTTCACGCAAACAGGTTGTTGCTGCTGTGGTGCGTCATTGCGACTGCGGGATGTTCTCCATGGAAGGGGGAGTAAGAGGGGCAGACGAGATGACGTGATGTACCCTAGCCTCTCGGAACCAGGTATAAGAGTACTATCGCACAAAGAGGTCGATTCCTCGTGTGCTCACTGCTACAAATGACTGTATTGAAGAAGTACACACCTCGCGGGTGGCGACACTGCGAACTCACTCTAGACGATTACCAATGAAGCCTGTGGTTTGGACACCGGTTGCCAGTCGGGTTCTTGTCCAAGTACTTCTGATGATACTCCTCAGCATCCCACCACACGCCTGCTGGGGTGATCTCCGTCACGATCTTCTTGTCTGAGACGCAGGGGTAAGCGGCGTGAGTGCGCATAAGGACGAGCGAACGTACCTATCGGTTCGAAGTGTTTCTGGTGCACCTCCGCTGTGACGCGCTTCGCGATCTCGAGCTGCTCAGGCGTGTGGTAGAAGATAGCGGAGCGATATTCTGCGAGAGGTGATGAGCCTGAGGAGTGTACGGAGAGTTTCAGTCAAGGTAGGTCACTTACGTCTACCTGTGTCCTTTCCTTGGCGGTCGAGGGTCGTGGGGTCATGGGTGCGGTAGAAGAACTCTGCGCGCGATAGTCACGATCAACATTGTTCTCAAGAAACGACTCGCGACTCAATAGCACACAGTAAAGGCGACACTCACCAACAAGTTCATTGTACTTGACGATACTCGGGTCGAACTCGATCCGCACGGCCTCTGCATGGTCCGTCATCCCCGAACGCACGGTCTTGTAATCCGGGTTCGTCGCCTCCTCCTTTCCACCCGTGTATCCAACCGTAGTCTTGAGAATGCCCTTGTTCTCCTCTGGTGGGAAATTCTTCAGGAAGATATTCTCGACACCCCAGAAACATCCGGCCGCGAATGTCGCGATTTCGTGCGTGCCATTCCCTGCGTTTGTATCGATGTCCATGAGCACTTTACTGGTTGGTCGCTGCAGCTTGGAAGTCACACACCCGACATGATTGCTGCGAACGCTAGTGGGCTGATCCTGAGAGAGCGGACGAAGCTGGAAGTGGGAGACTCTTCATCTTGAAGAGGCAGCTAAGTATGTGAAGAGCTGAAGAGCAACAGTGTGCTCATCCCGCGTCAGCATAACGCAAGACCACGTGTCACAGTGTACTCTAGAGTATGTAAGTACTTGAGTCCTGGCTATCCTATTCGCCATCGTGCAGAGCGGTCAGCAGTGAGATAGTATAGTGAAGCGAGCTGCGAGGTTGATGAAGTCCAGTGCTGACAGTATAATGGAATAGGGATTCACACCGATGTGGTTAGCGCAAAGCAGCTGTCAAGTGCGCACTGAGAAGGAGAGTCAATATTGAATGACGGCATCACAACTTTTTGTTATCTGGTCAACAACTGAATGTTACTAGAGGCTTACGAGATTACTTATTGCCATTATAATCAATTACTCAATAGGGCGCTGCGCGCGTCCAGCGCGTCGTGGAGGGTACACGCTGCACGACTTGAAGTCGCTCTCCAACACCCTCCATCCCGTCGGGCGACGACGGCCTTAATGAGGCTCTTCACTCTCTGTCTTTTGGCTGCATGCGCTCGGGCTCTACACTCATATGAGGTTGGAGTAACCGACTGGCACAAACCGTTCGCTGGCGTACCGCTCCTCCTCTCCGAATCTACGTCCCCGGTCTTCCACAGGAGCAAGCACCAAGATGGGCAGTCGAGTAGTATGATCCTGAGCGCGACACAGAGCAATGTGCTTGCTGCATACCATTCGGTCAATGGGTCGCTTGGTGAGTCGCAGTCTGTCACCTACATTCGCCCAGCTGAGACAGGAACGGTCAAGGATAGCATGGCGACACCTATTCGAGGATGAGGATAACATTCTTGCGTTCCGGAAAGACAAGGATGGTGAGTGTTTGGTATCGCGCCCATGTTCTCGTTGTCCCTGTGCCTACACACACGGCCTTGCCGATGACGGTACCGCCGCGTTGCTCCCCTACTCCGAGTTCAGCAGCTGCTGCATCGCAGTTAGGGACAGACGCCCCGCGCATCGTAAATATGTATCCTTTTTGCGAAAGCAACTTCGCCTACCTGCTAGGCAATTGGTATCGAGCCGTGTGCGCCTGATGCAAGGTTGCCCTGGTGTCGCCCATTCGCTCATTTCGTCTGCATTCCTGCATTGTCTGGCGCCTTCGCACTGGCCATGACTGTAGCTTGAGATAGGCAGGAATATCTACGTCGAGAGGGTACGAGTACGACGCTTCCTTTATGAGCGCTTTCGGGCGATTCATTGCCAAATTGCGTCCCTCAGCATCCCTTCTCTGATATACTGTCCGGCTTGTTGTGTGCTAACATAACCCACAGTTGTGGTCGCGCTATCTGGCCCTGGCGGTGCTTACTTCCGTATCTTCGACTCCACCGCTGGTCATCTGCTATCCGAGACTCGTCTACACGACCCCACCGCGGGCCTTCTTCAAGAGCCTGGGTCGTTAGGAATTGCCGTTGCCTTCGGATCCGAAGAGAAGGAGAAGGATATCTTCGTGCTCACTAACGGACACACCCTCCGTAGACTCAGTCGTCGAACGGGGGAAGTCAGTTGGGGTTGGACAGCTCCAGACCAAACGTGAGGACCCTCCGAGTGGTGGCGAGGTTGAGATCACTCATTCTGTTCATTACAGGTCTTCTGTGATCTATTCGAAGATCCTTGTCGCACCCTCGACCGTTTATCTCCTCGGCCTAACCAAGTCTTTCGCCTCGTACACGCTGCATATTACGTCTCTCTCTCCAGAGACGGGCGAGCTCATCAACTCAGGAGATATTCCTTCCCGCATCACCTCCGGTCTCTCTGAACTACTGGTTCTCAGTGACGTCAAGCAACCTGAAACCAACCCTCAAATCGTCTGGTTGGAGGAGGGCGCGATCAAGGCCTTCCCGCTTACTCCTGGCCTCAAATCGAAGTCCTCCGTAGTGAAGGGTGCCGTCTACAAGAACATAGAAGACGTCGGTCTATCTGAGTATGGGCAGTTCGTTGCCATCAAGGACGACGGATCTGGTCGGGTGATTAAACTTACTCCTGAGGGTCTGAAGGTAATCTGGGAGTTCTCCGACTCGGTAGGTACACACTCGTCTAGGCTGTCAGATACGCGGGGCTGATCCCCTTTGCTATAGGCTACATCTCCTCAACGCACCGGATCGATATACTCCGGAGGTATTGATGTGGACGGCTTCCCGTACATCGCACGCGTGTTCTGGATGCACACATTGAAGGTGCGTTGCTTCGTGCACCACATTCGGCGCCCATTCTGATGACTCTTACAGCTAGCGTCCGCGCATGTCTTCGCCGCTCATCTCGCGGAGGGCAAAGGTCTTGTGACAGGCTTCACGTTCCCGTTCAAGACTGGAGAACACGGTATCATCACACACGTACGGCCTCCAAGCTTGTTACCGCTTAATTACTGACGTTGTCCCTCAGGTTGCCGTGGAAGCTGCCAACCCGGAACCGTATAGGGTCCTTGCTCGGCTTGCGCTTACGACGTCCACCGGCGCAGTGCAGATGTGGCAGCAGGATCAACTTCAATGGACACGTGAGGAAGGTCTGGCCGACATCTGGGTCGCCGAGCTGGTCGAGCTTCCTGAACGGAAGATCGCGTCGCACTCCGAGAGCGACCAGGAAACGTTCGGTGCCCGGGTCGCCCGGCAGCTTCTCGACGCGCAGGTATGCACTGCGGCATCCGTGGAGATTGCGTTGCTCCTGTGCTGAGATCTCGCTTGTGCAGGACTTCCCGCAGTATGCCGTCAACTTCATCCGCCGGTTCGTGACCGGATCGTACGCCTCTGTCAGCTCGTCGGTCGCTCCTCCCGCCAACACGACCGAGCCGTTGTCTCGGGATGCATTTGGGTTCCGGAAGGTTATTGTAGCCGCCACGTCGCACGGCAAGCTGTATGGGATCGATTCTGCCAACGGCGAAATCCTGTGGAGCCGTGTCTTTGGCCTCGGATGGGCCGCCCAAGTTGGTGGCCACATCATTCCAGCGAAGATGTTCGTTACGCGGACCGTGAACGACGGGGACTCGCCTCAGGTTGTCCTTGTCACACAGCGGAAGGCAAACAATGTGAGTTACGACCCGACCGCTTCCCTGCACCGTATCTCACAAGCTATCTCCGCAGGGCCTTGTTGATACCGTTCTCTTCCATGTGGACGCCCTGACAGGTGACGATGCGCGGGACAAATCGCAGAGCGTTGACGTCTTACAAGGCGAGGACATCGTGTCCGGCCCACTCGTGGAGGCGTTCCTGCTGCGCACCGCGTCTGGCCGTGCGGTCGTGTGCCTTGACGAGTTCCTTCAGGTGAATGTCTACCCGAACAACGACGAGACGATGCAGGCGCTCGAGAAGATCTTGCCGTCCGTCCGCATCCCGCTGAGGACTGGACCCCCCGGACAGCGCCGGCTCACGGGACATCAGATCCCCAAGACCGTCGAGTTCACTGGGAAGCACATCGCATACCCGACGTGGTCGCTACCCTTCCCGCCCTCCGAGGACATTCGTGCGATATTCGTGCGACCGTCAGATCCCGTCGCGTCCTTCGGGAAGGTGCTGGGCAATCGTACTACGCTCTACAAGTACCTCAACCCTAACCTAGTTGGAGTAGTGACCGGACCCCCATCGACGGCCCCCCTCTCAGAGTCCTCCACTTGCTCCATCTATCTGGTCGATGGTGCCAAGGGAACTGTGATCTACCACGCCGTTCTCCCCTCGGTCGCAGGAGCATGTGACGTGAAGGCTGCACTGGTCGAGAACTGGCTCGTGTACCATTATTACGATAACGAGGTGGGCGTGAACCATGCCAAGGGCTACCGCGTGGTGTCGGTAGAGCTCTACGAAGGTTATGGTGTCGACGATAAACGGAGAAGGTGCGAATCCCTTGTCTCCGCCGCACAAGGCACCAGCTGATTGTATCCGACGCAGTTCCGAGATGTCATCGCTCTCGAACGAGACCACGGCGGTTAGCGTGTACGAGCAGGCGTACATCTTCCCTCGCGGTATTCGCACCCTTACCCCGACGTCGACGAGTTACGGCATCTCCGTCAAGGACATTATCGGTAGGTCTTCTCTTCCTGCTGTTGAGGCATCACACTGAAATTTATCCGCAATCTTAGTCGCGAACGAGAACAACCAGATCCAATCCTTCCCACGTCGATTCCTTGACCCCAGGAGGCCGAGGCAAAAACCAACCGCTGAAGAGGCGGAGGAGTGGCTTATTCAGTACGACCCTGTTCTCCCCGACGACCCGAAGCGCGTCCTCTCGCACAACTACCAAGTACGTACCCCATCTGAATTGGGTGCCTGTGGACCTTGCTCATGACCTCTGTACCGACGTAGGTTGCGAAGACACGGCGAATAATAACGTCACCCGCACTGCTCGAGTCGACGTCGCTGGTCTTCGCCTATGGCTTGGACCTCTTCTTCACGCGTGTCGCCCCATCGAATACGTTCGATGTCCTTAGCGAGAGCTTCAACAAGGCTCAGTTGGTGGTCACGATTGCAGGCCTCGCGTTGGCTATTGCGATCGTGAAGCCGATTGTTGCCAGGAAGCGACTCCGGGAGAGGTGGTACAATTGACCATTGTCCGGATGTTGGCGTTACGTAGTAGAGATTTCTTGTTAAATTATCCGCGTCATGATGCTTTGATTTGCGCTGGTCTCGATGTGTTTGGTCTATCTAAGACTGTGTCCAAGCATATCATACGGTATGGTCACCCTCGCCAACCTGCCGCCCTTCATGTGTCACTGTACACTGTATTCGCGCTCAGCTGCCGTTGCACAGCTCGAATATGTGAGCTGGGACCTGGCTTTCGAGCGAGCTGATGAAAGTGTCCAACGGTATCCACTCGAGGCCAGATACGGGCGTTCCCTCATGGATAACACGCACAAACTTTTCGTCCTGCTTCGTTTGCCAGACCTAGCAGTGTATGATCAGTTGACCGCGAACCAAGCAACAGCTATCCGCTTCGCACCTCCATAACAATCTCCGAGCCCATAGCGGGCCAGCGCAGAGGGGAGACTTTTCCCAAGCCCAGTAGCGCCGCAAGGCGTATCATCGACCCGTCGTGTCCGACGTAGAAGCGGAGCTTGTACGGATCGCCCCCAGAGCGGAAGAGCTTGAAGTTCTGAGCGAGCTCCTGGATGAACACCCCTGTGTGCGAATCGGCGTTAGCACAACGGACCGCGAGGTCGGTGCGAGAGCGGCGTACCGAACGTCAGCTGGTTGTACGCCATCGCATTGTCAGCCGCGTTCCAGATATAGCTGCGCCAATGGGTGAGCATGCCAGGAATACTACCGGCGACTTGGCTGGGAAACGCACTTGTACTCCCAGTCACCGATTGCGACCACCTTCGCCGCATCGGCCTCCGAGACGCAGGCGCCAGTTGAGTTGCAGGGAAGCGGATGGCCGTGGCATGTGCGCGAGGTGAACGTGTCGAAGAAGTGATCGTCTGTGGGCTATTCCGTTAGCGCTGTTGGGGGAAAGGGTCGTGTCTCGGTAACTCACACCAAGAGGCCCAATCTGAACGGTTGGCGGTGCCGAGCGTGGCGTCGAGCCTGGCCTTCAGGTCGGCATTTGCGTCTAAATGGTCCGTCCATGCAGGCACCGATTGGTAGGCGTCGCGAATCGCGTCTGCCGCCGGGCAAGAGTAGGAAGGAACGATGGAGTCTATCTACAAGAGGGCACGGCGGACGTCATCAGCATACGAGATGAACTGAGGCAGTATCTAGAGTAATCCTGCAAAGTGCCGGGGGCTCGACTCACGGGTGAAGGTTGAGTGGTGACCGGGAATGACCTTGCAGTGGTCGCAGGGTCCATGCCAGTGAGAAACCCGCTGGCGACCTGAAAGGTCCTCGTCTCGGTGGACGTGCGTATGAAGATGTCCTTCTCGTTGACCGAGGTCAGGAAGCCCAGCTTGCGGCCATAGACCGACCAGAAGTCCTGACACGGCGTTTTGGTCAGGGAGGCAGCACGCTCAAGGGGTGCCCAAGCATACCTTGCCGTGCGCGGTAGCGTCATCGAAGCCTCCCTTGGTGAGCTGACCGGTGTCACAGGATCCGGTCCAGATCTGCGAGAGAAACGGGTGCCAGGACGGGCTGGTGGTTTCATGAAATACATGCGATCCACTTCCGCCATAGCTGAATTGCGAGAAGTCTGAGCAGTCCCACGGGACCGAGTTGAGCTCGTTCTCCTCCGGATAGAGATTGTCTGGCGACCGCTATCAATACATGCTCATCAGCCGCACCAGTCGTCAAGTCTATCTCCGTCGACAAACCTTGTGGTGACGTATGACGGCGTTCATATACACCAGCTTCGGGTGCGATGCGTTTGCAGGGAGGGAATAGTGTTTAGCATTCACATGAGGGGCATTGCAGTAGTTGTATGTGTTCCAAGGGAGGTTGGACGGCGTGAACGACGAATTGTAGACGCCATCTGCGGAAGATAGAGAACCTGGGTCTGTGTCGCCGCCGATGACGAAACTCGCGAGATAACAGAGAACCGGGATACGCAGGAGTAACACGAGGTAGGAGTCCATGGCATCGAAGGCTGCTGGGGCGACCTGTGGAGACACGAAGCAGAGCATCTTATATGGCTTGATGGACGAACGTGCTTGCCTTGAAAGCTAGATAGTCAGCTGTTGATCAGGTGTCGTAACTGTTGGCAATACGACTGCGACTTTTGGCCGGCATGATCAGAGGTAACGAGTACGCGATTCAACGTCTGATGGTACCAACAAAGCAAAAAAAAAAAAAAAGGCAAGTAGTGTGTCGATACAGATGTGGGTAATTCCAGTCCCGCTCTGGAGTACTTACCTGGGATTTTCCTAGTCGTGCGCCGACTGCAAGTCCAACGAAGGGATTCTCATCAGCAAAATAGAAGTCTAGGGTTGGAAGAACGCTACTGAAGTACTGGTGGTTGGTTTGTTGACAATCTTCAATGCCACCACGCGAAATAGCGCGAAATGCGGTTCGTCAAGCCAGGCCTTGTCAAAGCAAGTTGAAGAGTCGAGGTGTTCAAGTTCAGTAAGAAGGACTCAGCCTGCATACTAGCTACATAACGGCTGATAAATTAGCTACATAAACAATCAGCATTGATATATTTGAACTCCGCCTCAACTGAGAAGCCGTCTTCTTCGGAGTGCTGGTCTGTAGCACTCCTCGTTTTCCTCCTACCTCCTCCTCGCCGACTTCACTCTCGTCTCAAATAACCATGGTGGAGATTACTGTTAGGAAACGTCCTAGGACGGAGGCTGTGGTGACGCAACGGAAGTTTTTCAAGAAAACGGCAAGGGGAAAGGTCATAAAAGGCGAGTACTGTCCGGTCGTGCATAGTATGGAGGATGCTAAGTACGAGTGCGTGAACTAGTCCTTCGAGAACGATATCTACGCGACGACGTGTCCTGCGGTATTCATAGCTGCCAGGTCTGCGCGAGCGAGCAGGAAAGCGTGCTGCCATCCTCCGGATTGTTAGAACACCCTTCATTTCCGAACGGGCACTTTCTGCTTCCAGACACCAATGTCTTCCTATCGCAGGTCAGTCTTCACAGATTCCATATCCCGGTGTCTATAGCCGTGCTTCTCCTTTTCATGATCGTCCCACCTCCCTCAACGTCCTGCTCGCGATCTTCCTCCCATTAACCTTCACCTTGTCCACTCAGATGGATTTAATGGAATCACCTTTATTCGACCCTCCCATTGTGCTCCTTCAGACCGTGCTGGAAGAGGTCCGACATCGGTCACTGCCTCTGTACAACCGGCTGAAGGCGCTGGTGAAAGCAGACGAGAAGAAAGTCTGGGTGTTCTATAACGAGTATCGCTCGTAAGTGAGACCTTCGAACAAACATATGCCATGAGTACCGAAGTGCGAGGGCCTAGGGAAACAGCTGTGATTCGCGAGGATGGAGAGTCGCCGAACGACCGCAACGACAGAGGTACTTTGAGTGTACATTCCAGTGAGATTCTCGCTGAAGTATCGTCAAGGCATCCGCAAGGCAACTGCTTGGTACAAGAGCCACCTCGAACTCTCGCGTCCGGCTATTCGTGGCCAGTCAAGGCCGCCACAGCCAGCTGTCGTCCTACTCACAGATGACGTCGCTAACCGTCAGAAGGCAGAGAAAGAAGGCCTCCCCTGCGTTTCCGGTGCGTCTCAGGCCTTCGCTGCTTTTGCTGTGAGCTCACATAGCTGTTCCAGTGCGCAAATATATTGAAGGATACAAGAACTCGAGCCAATTGCTCGACCTCTTGTCTGCGTCGGGTTCGGATACCATCGAGCCGACCGCCGCCATGGCCATTCGCCAAGCACTCTACCCGGAGGTAAGATTGTCCGTTGCTGGGTTTGAAACCCTAACCTGACTGGTGTTCAGTACCTTCCGACGGCAACTCTGCTTGCGGGAGTGAAGTCGGGGCAACTCCACCAAGGGCACTTCAATGCCAATCAATACAACTATCTTGAGGTAAGTCGCGATATCATACTCATCTCGTAGCGGGTCATTTAGCATGTTGCAGGGGAGCGTTCTTGTCCCCGCCTTCGACAAGCCGGTCCTGCTTGCTGGTCGTGAGAACATGAACCGGGCTGTTCAAGGAGACATCGTTGCCGTCGAGGTATTCGATGAGAAGGAATGGAAGGCGCCCGCCGACGAGGTCGTGGACCAGGAAGGTTAGTGTGATCAGATACTACGGGCATTTGGTAACTTAGTCTTCCTTAGCTACTCTGAAGAATGATGACGCAGAAGACTCGGAGGACGAGGGTGAAGATGACGAGGTCCTCGCAGAGCGGAAGGTGCTCAATGCCGAAGCGGCAAAGCAAGCCGCTTCTAGCAAGCAGCCCACCGGTCGCGTAGTCGGTATCATCAAGCGAAACTGGCGATCGTCCGTGTTTTTTGTTCTAATCTCTACTCTGTTGAGCACGTTATTCACACTTCCGTTACGTCTCACCGCAGATACGTGTGTCATATCGACAGCACCTCCCTGACGTCGACGAACCCCACGTCCCTGTCTCAACAGACTGTCTTCGCGACCCCGGTGTCCCGTCTTTTGCCGCGGATCCGCTTGCGAACTAGACAGGCTCCAGCGCTTATTGGGCAGAAGATCCTGGTGACCATTGATCGATGGGAAAGGACGTCGCGCTACCCGGAGGGGCACTTCGTCCGCGCCCTCGGTAAGGTTCAGAGCAAGGAGGCAGAGCAAGAGTCGCTACTTCTTGAGTTTGATGTGCCATACCGGCCGTTCGGGAAGGCCATTCTCGACTGCCTTCCCCCCGAAGGGGATAAATGGGTAGTCCCCCCGAAAAGCTCCACTCATTCGGACTGGAGGGATAGGGAAGATTTGAGGGACCTAATCATATGTAGCATCGATCCACCAGGTGTGTGGCGCAGAAGCGATAGTCGTGGACGTGACGCACTGAAGCTCTTTGGTCCAGGCTGCCAGGACATCGACGATGCACTGCATGCGCGTCGACTCCCTAACGGCAATGTCGAGGCTGGTGTCCGTGAGTTCCTTCACTTACCCTTGCACTTCCGCGCACTGATGGGTGAGGTAGACATCGCCGACGTCTCGCACTTTGTCCATCCTGACACGCCAATGGATCACGAAGCCGCTGCTCGTGGGACAACCGTGTACTTGGTGGACAAGCGGATCGATATGTTACCCGCTCTTCTGGGCACGAACCTTTGCTCCCTTCGTCCTCACGTGGAACGCCTAGCCTTCTCAGTCATCTGGGTTCGTCGTCATCCCAGAAACTCGTATTTCACATCTGGGGTGCTGAAATTGCCTCTCATAGGAATTGTCTCCTGAAGCCGAGATCGTGAACGTCCGCTTTACAAAATCCGTGATTGCGTCCAAATCCGCTTTTACGTACGAGGAGGCTCAAATTCGCAAGGACGACCCGTGCGTGAACTGCCATTGCCTGCGTGAGATAGGCCGATTGCTTATCACTTTGGCAGGAAGCTCTCCGACGAACTGACGGAGAGCATTCGACTTCTTAATGATCTGGCTCGGAAGCTGAAGGCGGGCAGGATGGCAGCAGGCGCACTGAATCTAGCTTCCCCCGAAGTCAAAATCCAACTTGACAGCTCTGAATCGTCCGACCCCGTAGATGTGGAGCAGAAGGAGCTGCGTGAGACGAACAGCCTGGTGGAGGAGTTCATGCTCCTCGCCAACATCAGCGTCGCGCGGAAGATTCAGGAGACTTTCCCACAGACGGCAGTCCTCAGGTTCGTCCACTCTCGATGTTCCCAAGCTAGTCAGTAGCCGATGCTCAGGTTTCGCCGATAGACGGCACCTGCCCCCGCCCCGGACCAACTTTGAGAAGCTGCAGGACATTCTCAAGAAGCGGAAGGGGATGACACTTGACGTTTCCAGTTCGGGCGCACTCGCCGCGTCGCTCGACAAATGTGTGGTGAGCATGCCTGATAGAACCCCTCTTTTCCGCTCCGCGCTCACCCTGCTCCTGCAGGACCCCAACGAACCCGCATTCAATACGTTGGTCCGCATCATGGCTACGCGATGCATGCTGTCTGCGGAGTACTTCTGTTCCGGAAGTGTGGCCCGGGATACGTTTGGCCATTATGGACTGGCCAGTCCTATCTACACACACTTCACCAGTCCGATCAGACGCTATGCTGGTAAGTGGCACTTCTAGTTAGGTCGCTTGTGCAGGGAGCTCACTAGAGCCCCCTACCGGCGCCCCACCCAATGAAGACGTCTTGGCGCATCGTCAACTTGCGGCGTCCATCGGCTATTCGCCCTTGCACGCCAGCCTGCATTCGAAATCCCACGTTGAACGGGTCCTTGAAGTCGTGAACAAACGCCATCGAATGGCCCAGATGGCAAGCAGGGCAAGCATCGAATTCTACGTTGGCCTCGCCTTGAAAGCCCGCAGCGAGAAGGGGACAGTGCTCGAGGACGCATTCGTGATTCGAACGTTCAGGAATGGTCTGGGCGTCTTCGTTTCCAGGTACGTGAACCTTGCTTGTGCCAGGTTTGGGGGCGAGAAGGATGTCGTAATCGTAACCTTCCTCGTTAGATTGGGTATCGAAGGCCTCGTGACTTTCAAGCGCGAGATCCAGTTCGATGCGGACAACTACACTATAACTGCCCCTGCGGAAGACCACGACGTAACGATCTCGGTATTCGACAAGGTCCAGGTGACGGTAGAGGTTGAGCAAGACAAAAACACGCAACGCGGGCGCGTCGTCATGTATTTATCAAAACCCATTGATTCACGCCGTCTGTGAGGTCAGGTTGGCATGTTGGTTGCTCAGTACGTGCAATAGTTACATACACCGTCATACTCGTGCGTTTCATATACATATCTGTATTGCGACCCCAAGAACAGGAAGCGAAACCGAGACGGGCCCACCTCCGATCGGGCCCCGGCTTTTCACTCTCGTGTGTCGCCTTCTCGCCTCGCATAGTGGCCCTCGAGCCTGGGAATGAAGTCCGCAGGTTCGGAATAGAGCCGCCGTGGCTGGCTTCCGGAAGCGGATAGCCTGGGGATCTCCGGCCTGCGCTCGCCAACCTATTGGTGACAATCCCCCAGGAGATCTGGCGGTGACAGCAAAGGCAAAGCTTGGACGGCAATTACACGAGAGGTCTAGTGCTATTTTTCACACCGTTTACCTCACAATTATGCACCAGTTGGTGCCTTCCTTAACGATGAAACGTGGGGGCTATACGCAGGAACTCTATAGACCCCGTGTGCGGACCCACCTGTTTGGACCGTATCTTCTCGTAAACATTCTCCAGCTGAACCACGTTCCAGTAGCGAGCGTGGAATCGTCGCTCGTTCGCGAAGAACTGTCCCGGATATGAAGTTATGAAGGAGTACACGGGGAACAAATCCTCCACCCGGATAAATAGGCCAAGGAACACGGAGTTGGAGCTCGTCAGTCCGCCCGACCTCGCTACAATGGCTGCCACATTCGATCCTTGGCTTGCGGCTCTCGTCCCTACCCTCATTCTCGTCGTAGTCGTCTCTCTCAATAAGAGAAGGCAGTCTCTACCCCCCGGTCCCAAAGGCCTTCCTCTCCTAGGGAATATCCTCGACGTCCCCAAGGAGTTTGAATGGCTGGCATACGCCCGATGGAGCCGAGAATGCCGTGTGTTTATTGCGTCCATCATGGCAGGGATCGTCTGACGATGACATCTATACAGGCTCCGATGTCATCTACCTCAACCTCGCTGGAACTCCTGTTATCGTCGTCAATTCCGCTCAAGCAGCGCACGAGCTTTTCGAGAAGAAGTCATCGCTCTACTCAGACAGGTGCGCTCAGGTTCCATGCACACGCCGTCCGCGGTAATCGTTAACTGCGAAACACGCACCAGGACCCGCATGCCGATGTTAAATGAGTTGTACGTCAGCCGAGCCCTCTCGTAAGTTCATCACTGACGCACCATAGGGTCGGCTGTGACTGGCACTTCGTGTTCATGGGTTACGGTGAGAGCTGGCGGGAACGCCGCCGGGTCTTCCATCAATACTTCCACCCGAACGCAACCAAGAACTACCGTCCGCGGGAGCTCAAGGTCGCGCGAGAGCTTCTCCGTCGGCTTCTCGAGTCACCAGACGATTTCATGGTGCATCTTCGGCAGTACGTGTTTGTTTCATCTTCTGGTCGCCGGCGCGAGTTTGATTCCCGGGGCGCACCAGCATGGCAGGATCTCTCATCCTCGGAGTCGCCTATGGCATCGACGTGCAACCGAAGAACGATCCATACATCGCTACAGCCGAAACTGCACTGCATGCGATGTCGATGGCTGGTAACGCCGGCGCGTACCTCGTGGATTACATTCCCATCCGTGAGCTCCACACCTCTTCGTTCTCGAAAGGCAGATCAAAGAACCGACGAATTTCAATAGTGAAGCACATCCCTTCCTGGCTTCCTGGAGCCACATTCAAACGGCAGGCAGCCGAGTGGAAGAAAGCCACCGACGCGATGGTAGAGCGCCCGTTCAAGGCGGTTAGGAAGGCGATGGTGAGCTTAAATCCTCGAAGCGGGGCCTTGTGTGAAAGTTGTCTGGAAATTGAAGCTTTCGTGCAGGCAGAGGGCAGGGCCACCCCGTCAATGATCTTGTCTCTCCTCAGCGAGGCTGACGATAGCGAAGACAAGCAGCGCAAGGAGACGGTGTTCAGCGGTGTTGCAGCTGCGGCATACACTGGTAGATGACCGTGTCTTTCCTCTGCCATATACGATGATGCTGACTGTTCCTTGTACCTGAAGGTGGTTCTGATACTGTAGGTCTCTTCCGCTATCACCACATTGTGGTACTTATCCCCTTCGCAGACCGTATCCGCTCTGGGTTCCTTCTTCCTCGCCATGCTGCTCTATCCTGAGATTCAACGCAAAGCTCAGGCAGAGGTCGATCGCGTCATCGGCCGAGACCGCTTACCCGACTTCTCCGATGAACCCTCCATTCCGTATGTGACCGCACTTGTGAAGGAGGTGCTCAGGTGAGTCAGGCCTCGACGGCATCACCCGCCCTCCTTCCTTCCTGACCACCTTCCTTGCAGATGGCGTCCCGTTACCCCTCTAGGTATGCACGATCTCTTCCCCCGTCCTAGAAACAGCTCATAACGATATACATCGCAGCTGTTCCTCACCGGCTCACATCTGACGACGTCTACAACGGCTACCACCTTCCTGCTGGCTCCATCGTCGTTGGTAACTCTTGGTAGGGGAGCGAAGCTTGCTCGTATATGCCGTGACTAATGAATTGGATGCTCAGGGCAATGCTCCACGATGAGAGGATGTTCTACGAACCCGAGGAGTTCATCCCGGAACGCTGGCTGAACGAGGACGGCAGTCTGCGCGAAGAGATGCGTGACGCTGAGCTCGCAGCATTCGGGTTTGGCAGGAGGATCTGCCCAGGGCGTCACCTTGCCGCTGCGTCTATCTGGATCGGTATTGCTTCCACCCTGACCACCTTCGATTTGGCCAAGCCTGTCGACGAGGATGGTAAGGTTATCGAACCTAGTGGGGAATACATCAGTGGTCTCGTTACGTGAGTGGCTAGTCTAGTCTCCGAGCGGCCTTCGCGCACTAACGCGCTCGTGGACAGCTACCCGAAATCTTTCCAATGCGTTTTCAAGACGCGCTCCGAGAATACCGCCAAGCTCATATACGCCGGCCTTCAAGCGTGCGACTGAGTTCGCGACGCATCATCGTCTCTTCGTTCCTTTCTGTCCAAACTAACCCAGCGTCTCTGTCCGACTTTCCATTTCCCTGCTGCTCTCATGTCCTGGTTCTTGCTTTGCCCCTCTCCTCGCGCATGCTGCACCTTTGCTCTCGATTATCATTGTGTACAAAGCGCTCTGGTTCTGCTCTGCTTCGCTCACGTATACCGAGCCAGTGTAAAGTAGTACGTCGTATACCAATACTCTCTTCATAGTTGCGACGTCTCCTCTCATGTTCTCTCTGACTCATCACCTGTACCAATTCCGAAGCCCCATAGTTTGACGGACGAATCGTGGGAGATTGGTTGAAGTCTCTGGCGGTTAATTGTGATCCTTGCCGATTCTGCTTGATCTCGCTCGTCCGAGAGATCGTCCTGGACGCGCCGGCTATTCTCGTCTTGGTCCTCGGATTCAGACTCTTCTTCCGATGCATCGCTCGTCGCGTGTTTGGAGCGGTCGAAGTGACGCGATCCTGACACCGAGAGCAGCAATGGGCGCAGCGGGTGAAACGCAACCGACCCCACCGCGTCTACGTGGACGTCAGACAACGAGGCTAATCACAGGACACGGGATGATTCAGCGGCCGTGGCCACGTACCATGATGGCCGTTGTATTGCATGATGGGCATGTTTCGCGGCGTTGAATCTGTATAGGAGTCGTTCTCACCCTCAACCGTTCCCGTCCGCGCAGTTAAATCGAAGACGGAAATGCCGCCGTCCTGACCGCGTACATGCGCACGCGTGGGGCCCATGTCAGTACCTCGTGTACAGAATTCAGTAGCAAGGAAGGGGGGACGGACCTCGCCCCCAACGGCCAACCATTTCCCGCCGTAATCAATATCGAAGCGCAGTCGTTGGTTCGTCGACGTCCTGCGAACCTTCCCGTCGACCGGGGCCGTCGGGAAGTGCGTGGTGTATATGTCTACTGGACGGGTGATGTCTCCACGCAGATCCCAGCAGTAGATAGGCTCCATCCGTCGGAACGAGGCATAGAGCAGGTATGGTCGTGCGGGATTGAACATCAACTGGTGACCTTCTCAGCGCTCGGACGCTTATCGCGGATGCGGATTGCAAGTCATACCTGCGAAACGCTAGCCCGGACCCCATACCCTGCTCCAGCCTGCTGACCCTCAGCTCCAAGGAACATGACGGGGACCTCTCCGTTTGACTCGGAGAAGATCGCAACATTGGACGAAGAAGGGGCGGAGGGACTGAACGAGCCCGCAGCATAAAGGTCTGATGACATGTCCGGGGTGAATGCAAGTGCCGATATGATTCCTGCCGATAAGCATCAAGCTGAGCGTGTGTGTTCGTCGCATGGATGTCAGAAGGGCGGGAGAACCTTTCAATCCATCGCGGCTCTTCTTCGAAGGTGAGGTATGGAGGCGCATGCCTTCGCCGGGGCGATGGATGTCGAAGACTTCTATCGCATCCTCAAAGCCGCAGTAAAGTCTGACGCCACGAAGGCACAGTCCTGTCACGTAAATGTAGGCACATGGAACGGGAAACGACATACCGGTTTGCGCCAGTATTAAAGGCCACGCTGTGAGGCGCAATCTGCCGTTCACGGTGATCCACGATGCGATATGAGGCCCGGAGCTGTGATATGCCAAAATGGTGAGGGGTCCACAAATAGCGAAGATAAATTTGGAAAACCATACCCGCCCATCAAATGCGTCGAGTAGCTTGACTGGACATTCTCGGACGGACGCCACAAAGCAGAAGGAGGCGGGGTCCCGGATGGTCGCACTGGGGTACCACGTGTAGTCGAGAATGGGAGAAGATTGCGTAAGTCTCCTTGAAAGAAGCGGAAGAGGCGTGGCGTCGACAGAAATACCGAGGAGTTCCGTAGGGCTAAAATTCGCTCAGAATATTTGGGCGCGGTGGGAACATAACCATATGGCTCACAGCTCTGGATATCTGAAGGTCCCGTCTTCGCACTGGGCAAGTGCTACCGAGCCATCGGGACACCTGCGTGAGAGAGATACATGCAGATCAGAACGCAGTTACAGGATGAGATGAAGGGTACCATCTGGCCAGGCGAGGGAAAATACTCGGATCGTTCGCTTCAGATCGTCCTTCTTGAACTCGTGACGAGGACAATAGTTTGGGTGATGCAGTCATGTTGTACACGGGCGGCGACCATGTTCCGGTTACCGGGGTGGTGTTGGGGTCCATAGCAAACTGTGTACTTCGGTCTCAGCGAGGCCCTCTTGACTGAAGGCTACGTTATCCACTGGACTAGTAAGGCTCCTCCTCACTTTCTCACTCTGAGCCTCTGACTTGGACTAGAACTTGAACACCAGTACAACCACTAGAAGGTGCTAATCTCGTGCAACAAGTCAATCCAAGAGGTCAAAATATGACGAAGTTTCAGTGCATACCTATGTACCCCAGTGTCTGAACTAAGCTAAGTTTGTGGCTAATCGAGGACGAGGACTGGAAAATGGATGAAGTCAGCATGTGGCAGATTCCAGCGCAGGGTCAAAGAGTAGCCCTTGCCGAGAACATTTTGTCTCAGTGTTCCTGGAGATGTACACGAACAAGAGCAGTAATTCACACACCTGTACTGAGGAGGAATCGAACTGAAGGTACAAGTTACTACCGCGACGACCGTGACTTAGGTACTGACATGGCCAGGCATAGATAAGATTAGATAAAGGCGTCTATCTGGGCGTTGGATCCCGCATACACGAGCGGTTAAGACGCGTCGTCCTCGCCATTGACCACGACCTCCCCGATCCCCTATCCGTCGTGGACGCGCTATACTACAACCATGAACGTTGGATCTTCGTCACATGGACTTGCCTCTCTGGATGATGTTGTGCAGCACATCACAAGCAGTAACAACCCATCAACCTTGAAAGCATACCTCAACTCCTTCGCGCCGAAAGAATCGAGAGAAACCATCCTAGCAAGCACTTTTGCAGGCGGACAGGATCCCTTAGCTCTATTGGATCCATCGAGGAACACACTGGGATATCTCTACATTCTGTAAGTTCGTCGTATATGCCTCGAAAGAGCTTGAGCAAACTGCGCCACAGTTCTGCGCGATTGAATTCACCAGTCGGGGCGACCCCCTCGTTGGCTGTGATTGAGAGCTTCTGCAGCAACTTTGACCCCAAGCAAGCACGATGTGCGCCAGATCGCGGTATGTCTCAATATACCATCATTGTGCTTAGTGGCGCTCACGTATGTCAGTAACCCTACTCGCTCGAGGAATCGTACGCGCGTCGGAATCATCAAACAACGTGAGTTTCTTGTCCTCATCCTCCTCGAGTCATGATCCATTGGATGCGCGAATGATATGAGCTGATCACTGTGTTTCTTAGGCCAAGTATGCCCTCTCGCCATTGTTCAGCCTTGTCACACGATACCCTCCGCACCTATCCTACCTCACAACACTACATCATATCTTCTTGAAGGTTAGCACACCATACTATGTCTTCTCCATACCATCAACGAGCCAGATGTCAAGACATATGATGATTCCGTGAGGGCTGCGTTCATAGACGACTGGGACGGTCAGGCATCCTTCCATTCCGTTTGGCGTTCGGACGCACGGTGCAAGGATGGTCACCAACTAAGGCTGGATCGCCCAGGAAGACCACCACGATGGGGCACACGCCATCGTTGTCAGAGACCTTGTCGAATTGAGCGCCATCTCTTGGCTAGCAGCCAAGCTCATGCTGCGAGCGTCGTACTACTTCCTTTTGCCTCGTCCATATGTCCTACAATCTGAGACACAGTTGTCGTCGAAGATCTGGCCCAATTCCACTTCCCTTCAGTTGCCGTGTTAAAGGGCACTGCGTCCAGAGTCCCGTCTACTTTCATGGTTGACAGAGTACGCCGCCTCACCCCTCTTGTGTCTTGTCACGTAGAGTCACGTCGCTTCCTGTCGAGGACGCGTGCGACGCTATGAAGGGAGCGAGGCGTGAAGACCATGAGTGTTGTTCGAGAGGACGTCCTGCTCAGGGGTCTGAGGTGGAGAAGGTATCAATCATACTCTCCGTATCATGAATCTGCTCGGGCGTGCGACCCATTCGTAGGACACAATACTGACATAATTCTGCAGTTATGTGTGTCAACACGCCACTTCACCGCTGCGTTACCAGTCCTATCAGTGCCGATCACGCAAGTCGACACCACCCTCTCCGACCTTCATTACAACGACAACCTTGTGTACCACTATGCAGGCGGGATGGCTCTTGCCGCTCTCAAGCAATGGCACAAGGCGGAGGAGTTCTTCGAGATCTGCGTCAGCGCACCTGCTCAAGCCCCTGCGGCGATTCAGCTAGAGGTGTACAAGAAGCTTGTCCTTGTACAACTCATCCAGTATGGAGAGGTACGTGGGGGTCCGCGTCCTAGCGTTCTTGGACCTGACGCGATTGCACCCAGATTGCACCTCTTCCAAAGTACACTCTGCCTGCAATCTCAAGGATGTTCAAGGCAACGCCCTACGCGAGTCTGTTGAAGCAATACCCCATGCAGATCAACAGCCTCCGCACGCTTGTAACGAAAGAGCATGACTTATTCCAACAGGTAAGTACTGCATCAATGTGATCTTCACAGTTAGACTTAACCGTCGCTCGCCAGGAACGTAACCTCGGTCTGATCAACCAGGCGATCGATCGTGCACCCGTTTGGCTCATCAAGAAGTTGACCGCGACGTACCTCACGCTTGGGCTCGCCGACATCGGGAAGGAGGTCGGGATCGATAGCCCAGAGGAGGTCCGAGAGATCATTCTATCCATGGTGCGCTACCCCGCGTATCTCTCTCTAGCTGATGGCGGACGATCTGATCTCCATCCCAGATTGACTCGGGCGAGATCAATGCAAGCATCTCCGCGGACGGGACGGTGACATTCGCCGACCCGATCCCGCAGTTCACGAAGGAGCAGCTCGACAAGATGCTTGTCGAGGCGCAGCAGACGAGCCAGGAGCTGCTCCAGGTCGAGCGCTACATGAATGCCAGCAAGGAGTACTTGACCAAGGTTCGTTGTACTTATCTTCTTACTCCACTTATTTGACTAACTGATCGGGGGATTGAAGGCGATGAAGGCGAAGGATGACGCAGGCTGGGGAGCCGTCGACGAGGACATGTTCCCGCTAGGCATGAGCATGGGCGGACACGGGTGGGCGGAGGATGTCGCATTCTCGTGAGTTTGATATATGTCGCAAATCCTACTAGCAGCTCGTGTTCTGTCTTTCGTTCGCTGCTAGAGTCGTCACAGTGTGCATTGCATCCATGTAGCATTATGTGTGTATTTTGATCGAATTGCCATCACTATCATTTGCCGTCTGGCACTTCGTCGAGCTGTACCAACAAACCACCACCCATTGGTACGTCAAGTTTCATAGATGAAGCTGGCCTACATGCAGGTATCCGTGTTTGATATTGACGGAAGTCGCCGAGTGGCAACTGCCCCAGGTGGTGGGCGCCTATATCAAACAACTTTGATCGCGATCCTACGCCACATCTGACATCAGAGGTTCTAACCACCGTGAGCCATACAACCAGATAACCATTCAACAAACTAGGTGGTTCGCTACCTCCTGGGGGGTGGATAATCGTGGATGGGTTTCCCTCTTTAATCCCAACATAACTGATCGCGTGTCGGATGACTCCTGACCTGGTGTGGCATCAAAGGTGCACCACTCTCTCAAGGTAATGGTGGACTATGGCTCATTCAGAGTATCCTCTTGGGGTAACCCCAGAAATGTGGCATTCTGCGAAAACGACGTCCTCGACCCAGTGGGAGCCTAGACCTTTTTCCATATATAGTAGTTTCTTCCCAAGCCTTAGTGCCCAAAACTTGATCCGTCGCATGAATTCCGTATCTCCGCTCTCTTCCTGCGCTTGACACGGGTGCTGTAGCCACAAAACTCACGCTCAGGAGTTTTGTCGTCGTTGGTGAGTTCACGCATCTTCCAATTCGGGGAGAGCGTATGTGTAATTCGAGCAGGCCGAAGGGCGGAAATCACGCGGCTTGAAGTCGGCAGCAGTCTTGTTGAAATCAAGCCGTCGCGCCCCGCACGCTCCTTTGACCTCTCACACGACGACGCGACACCTCGCCGTGCACTCTGCACTCTCTGGGGCAAGATTTGGATCTGTTTCGCCACCGTCCTGGATCAAGATCGGCCAAATCTCGTATTTGTAGGCCTGCGAACAGCCTAGACCGCCGGCCAGCGTTTAGGCGACGTCGGTGACACAGCTAGCGTGTAGCCACGGATTGGGTCGTGGAACGCAACAGTGCATCAAAATCATATCCGCTGCACACATTTGAGCTGCCAGGATGCACCATCGAGCCCACCCAGGCCTGGGGCGCAGCTCCTCATCTTCGTCTCCCGCACCTGGCACTCGGTCCATGAACGTCTTCAACCCGAAAATCCTCGACGCCAGCATCCGGGACGTGACAACCTGTCTCTCGGACGAGCAGAAGACAGACGTCCTCCTGTATGCCATGGGCCATCTAGAACTTGACCGGTCGGTAATACCTTACTCTTAAGCCCCGTGCTCGTGTCTGATTCCGTTCATGCATGCGTCTTATACATACCATGTGCCGTTTACGCGCTGCGTCGTGGCAGCTCGAGAACGCTCATAGAGAACGCGGTTCAGTCCTGCCTCTCGATCTCGAAATTGTCCCCGACAAATGCTGCGAAGGCGCGCCTGATGCGGGCGAAGGCCAGACTGGCGGCTGGACTGCACGTCGGCGCACAGCAAGGTCGGTCCAGGCTGTTCTAGGCGGATCGGCGCGCCCTTTTACTCACCTCGCCGGCTCTTTCCTCTGTCCCGCAGACATCCTGGCAGCGCTCGAACTGCAGCCGGACAACCCAGAAGCTTCGGCACTCATGGCCCAGCACGTCGTCAACCCGGGCAAGGTGCGCATGCCGGTTGTTATAGCTCCCTCTTCCCATCGCTCTGCTCATGCCCCATCGACAGCCACTGGTTCAGCCCCACACAACCCCAGGTTTCTCG
This sequence comes from Lentinus tigrinus ALCF2SS1-7, assembly GCF_003813185.1. NCBI lineage: Eukaryota > Fungi > Basidiomycota > Agaricomycetes > Polyporales > Polyporaceae > Lentinus > Lentinus tigrinus. The sequence continues at coordinate 79,636 of NW_027137973.1, forward strand.
ACAGAAATATGGCGCGAGATCGCGCTGTGGCTGCCGCCTCGAGACCTCAAGTCGCTCCTTCGTGTGCCCCATGTTCTTTCCAGGATCGCAAGTGAGCTGCTGTTCCAGAGAATTGACCTCCACCTTGGTGAGTTAGCAACCGGAGGTACTGATTAAACGGGCGATGGTGTTGATGTTCTGCTGCCCTCGCACCCAGCATCAGAAAAGCGGGAGTCCCAGCGCAGCGCGGACATCCTAACACGCATCATCACCGATGCAACCTTTGCGAGCCACGTCAAGACCCTCCGTGTCTTCGTGCCTGGTCGCGAGACGTTCCCGATCACCTTCCACACGGGGATGCTGTCCAATGCCCTCCCAAAGCTGACCAACTTACGCAACGTCCACTGTGCGATGCGGTGGAAAGACATGCTTTCCTTCCTTCGCATCCTGGAGACCATCAGCCACCGTATGACCGGACTATCGCTCATGTACGTTCCTCTCTTCCCAGTGCCTGACTTAGGCGGGAGCAATGCTGATGCGGCTGCCGTCTCGGCGCACCCAGGCCATCCGATGGCACGGGCGAACTGCGGTTCCCGCGCTTCAAGCATGTTATGCAATTTTCCTACCACTCGACGGGAGGTGCGACGACACAGGTCTATGACTTCCTCGTCCAGAACAAGCCCTCCATCCGCTATCTCTCCCTCCATAATCCAAATTGGGCCTTCCCGACTGATGCGATCTCAATTCGCAACCTCACGAATCTCGACTTCCAGGGCATCTTCCCTGCCGACTCGCGAGCGTTTGCGGAGATCCTGTCGAATGGCCACCAGCTGGAGTCGCTGCGATTGGAATGCATCCTGGAGTGCTCGGCGTCGACGCAGTTCAGAGAGTTCCACAACGCGGTGCCCTTCCTGCATCACTTCGCCTTCTCGCTCATGGGTTACCGCGTCAACGATCAGGATTTGTTCCCTGCGATCTCGGAGTTTCTGAAGGGACGGACAGCACTGAGGAGCTTGGAGCTGACGGTGCCAAGTGCCGACTGGGCGCTGAAGCGGTTGGGGTATGATGCGACGGTGTGGGGCGTGCTGCCGTCGTTGACGAGTCTGCGGAGCTTGACGGCAACATTGCCAAAAGACGTGGCTCCTCCAGTGGCGATGTGGTTAGTTCCACGAGGGGTGCAGTCACTGTCCCTCCAGGCCCTGACGCCCGTCAACACCCTCGAGTTCGTCTCGGTGCGTGCGACCCATTTCTACCATGTCGCACCTATGCTAACGTCCATCCGTGCCCGTAATATCGTGCCGCAGCAATTGCGCGCCGGTTTGCCCCCACAGCTGAGGTACATCGGCCTGTCGCACTTCCATGTCGACGACGCGACGAGCGTGATCGAGCAGGGGTTTCCGATGGTGCAGGTCGCCCGTGTGGACGACGAGTACTACACCGTCAGCAAGGTCGGCGGGAAGGTGCAGCTACACGAGTGGCCGAAGGGGCGCACGCAGTACAACGCGCGGGACTGGCTCGACTGTTATGGGTGCGTGGAGGCTGAGTGGCGAGACCCCACGCAATTCCTCTAGCTGGGGGTGTCTGTGGGGGACGTCAGCGCTGGGACATGATCCTGGCGCGCGTGTGGCATGAGGGTCTGGCTCTGGGGCGATGGGTATGTGTTGTGCTTTCTTTGCTGATCGTTGTCTGTGCTATCACTTGGGACTTGAGCTCCGGATGCGTTTGATAGCTTCTGCCTGTCCTCGGCTTTGCCCGCTGTTTCTTGTGACATACGCTTGCTCGTTCGCTGCTGTTGTTCCATGTACATTAGTGCAGCGCTTTTTATGATGTGCTGTTAGGAGTCCAGTAAGTGGCCGTAGTCTTGGTCCCATACAAGAGTTCGGGCGAGTTGTTCGCGAAGACCCCAATCAGGCCATGATGCGCATGCTATTGGGGCCATATCGCGCGCAAGTAGTGATTGAGCAATTTGTGGCTAACTGCCAATGTCGGACTACGATCTGAGACATGGAAATCAAGTGGAGGCGCCCATGCTCGGAATTGCACCCACCGACTGATCTCTTTCTCCTTTCACACTCATCTCCGACACTGCCCTTGCTTGCTTGCTCACCGTCTGCCTGGTTGTCGAGGTCGTGGATAACATGAATAGCAACAGGCTTACCTATCCCGACATCACGTGGTCTTGCGTTATGCTGACGCAGGATGAACGCGACTGTCTTCTTCAACTCTTTACCCCGCTGCCTGCATGTTGAACCGTCTCTCAGCAATTGTCTCTCCCTTTCTCCGCTCTCCAAGTCTTTCTCGAGGTATCAGCTCAGCGGCATTTACGGCAACTATGTCAGGTACGCGCTCTCGAAGCCGCGGTGACCTCTGAGAAGTGCTCACACCGGGACCCATATTCCGTAGGAAACGGCACACCGGAGGTCGCCACCTTCGCATCTGGATGCTTCTGGGGCGTCGAACATATATTCCTGAAGCACTTCCCGCCCAAGGAGAACAAGGGCATCCTCAAGACCGCGGTCGGATACACGGGCGGAAAGGAGGACGCGACGAACCCGGACTACAGGACCGTGTGTTCTGGGAGCACAGATCATGCAGAGGCCGTGCGGATTGAGTTTGACCCTAGCATCGTGAAGTACGATGAGCTCGTTGGTGCGTGTCGTCCCTTATTACACCACGCGTGCACCCTTTACCTGCCGGGCGATGGATGAAGATCGCCTGCAGGACGCTTCTGCCATACATATGGTGACAGGCTGGCACCTATCGACATTGTCATGACTGTGACAGTAGTGCTGGCTCGCACGGTGTGGATCGGGTCACGGGTCGAGGTTTGCTCGCAGGATATGTCGATGCTTAAGTGACCCCTCCCGGAACAGAGTTCTTCTACCGCACACATGACCCCACGACTGTGAACCGGCAGGGTGCTGATACTGGAACCCGTAAGTCCCATAGGCTTTCAACTCGCCTCCAGATTCATGTCTTGTATTCAGAGTACCGCTCCGCCATCTTCTACCACACGCCCGAGCAGCTCGAGATCGCGAAGCGCGTCACGGAGGAGGTTCAGAAGAAGCACTTCGACCCTATAGGTGCGTATCTGCCTTCCCTTCTCCTAGGGGAGCTGCTCGCTGACAGATCGACTCTCAGGCAAGAAGATTGTGACGGAGATCATCCCTGCAGGTCCATGGTGGGATGCCGAGGAGTATCACCAGAAGTACTTGTACAAGAACCCGACTGGGTACCAGTGCCCGACTCACCGTATTCACTGGTGATATAGCACGCGGATTTTCGGTGATTGTGTAGCTCCAGAGGTGTGTACGCATTGTACGATATTCGAGAAATGCATATCTATAAATTCGAACGCGCGACTGCGAGTGTGCATGCAGCCATGCATCGACCCCGGAGACATCAAGTTATGTGCCTCTTGGTCGCACCACGCTATGCTGCCTACCGATTCCTGACATTCGCCACCACCGAAGGTCTTCTTATTCTCTTCGTCACCGTGCTATGTACGGAGAACTGACACAGCCGGCTATCGACCATGCAAATTTTCAGCATGAACGTCATATCCTTCAACCGCACATTCGGCGATGAGTCTGCGCTCTTCCATACGAGTACTCAATCCCGATACCTACCCGTATCGGGAATGTATAATGTCCTTCAGTCTTCCCCGCGGCACCGCCACTCTCCACGGTCTAGTCCTAGAAGAGGTTGGCGGGCCCGTGCCTCTCTACACATTCCGTGCTTCTGTGAGCGTCATACCTACTGAGCAAGCCGTGTAATCCTCGCTGTCTCGATCCATATAGCATGGAAACGTTCGTCATGCACAGGAAACTCATGCAGTTGGCTGTCACCCATGGGGGCATCCAGTACAAGAATGGTGGTTCTTGCACCGACGTCACCTGGGCTTGAAAGGCAGACAGACGGTCCCTCAATATTCAATCTGGATCGGCCGTACAAGTTTTGGCTTGTTCGAGTTCATGGTCAGGACCAATAGACCTAGCTTGACAGTCACGTAGGCGAGACCTTGGACATGGGTTCTGGTCGGGAGGATCCACCACTGACTAACTGAAGCTCCCTGTTCCCTCCTCGATGCTATAGTAAGTCCAACCTACATCGTGGACTAAACGCACACACACTTCTATACAATGACAAGTTCATCTGCACCAACGACCACACTAATGGGCAGCCATTCATGCGGTGTCCGCGACGCGTCGACGACGTAGTGAAACGGACCGACGCCACATCAATTCCCACCTCACGTCGAACCGAAGGAACTGATACATTTCCTCGCCCAGCAGGCCTGGCAGACGAGCAGTACTGCCAGCGGAGCAAGCTCGTATTGCTCGGGGGGAATATACTCATGAGCGTTGCGATCTCGTCTGGTGGGGGAAGGGGGCAGGTTACTAGTCAAGGAACTCAACATTGATCGACATATTGGCTTCCGACGCAATGCGCAGTGAATTTTTTCCAATAAATGCTGATAAGCTAGCTACACACAAGAACCAAAACTGAAGAAGATATACGACAACACTTCTACCACGACGAAGACGCCATCAGCTGTGGAATAAGCCCGTCCCTTTGAACGTAACAAGGTGGGTGGCCGAACGAGCGATGTCAACGCCGACAGTCCGAAGACCATCGTGCTCATCTCGCTGCCTGAGTTCTCGTCAGCGGCGGTATGATCGTGGAAGAATCGTCTGAAGTTTTTCAGGCGCGGAGGGCCAGCTCTTATATCCTCCCCCCCACAAACTGATTCTCACGCACGGACCTCTCGGTGCAACGTGGTGTCGGGCGTCTAGGATTCTCTTCCAGCCCGCCATTAACGACTCCGAGCTCAACTCAAGGCTTTCGAAGGCCTTACTCAAAAAAAGAGAAATAGCGGATGAGACTCCAGGATCTTGACGACGACATACTCATCCAGCTATTTACACTGCTGCCAGTGGCATCCATCCTCATACTCCGTCAGGTAAATCAAAAACCACCGTCCCCTCCTGAGCAGAACTTCATATCAACTTTTCAACAGACCTGCACCCACTTTTCTCAAATCTCGAGGCTCCGATTCGTGTGGCAGAACGTCTGTCGCACACAAGTGCTCTCCCATGGGTACCCCTTCCAATGCCGGCGCCTGGCACGCGCAGACGCACCCGAGCTAGAACGGCTCGTGCGCCACGCCCTCCGCCTCGCCGCCTTCTGGTCCACCCCCTCGGACGCGCCACGGCGTTCGGTCGACTTCCAGGCGAGCACGGGCACCGGGGTGTCCCACGTCCGCCTGCTCCCCGGGCGCGGCGGCCGCTACCTGTTGACGGTCTACAAGGGGATCTGGTCGATGATCTCGTGCTGGGATCTCGGTTCGGTCCCTTCTGCACCGACGACGCCGACGGTGACGAAGGTCGCAGACTGGTGTCCGCGGAACACGATCTTCTCTGGGTTCGTCGTAAACACCGAGCCCGACTCCGACGCGGCGCTCGCTGTCGCCGTGCAGCACGGAGGGTTGGTGTGAACGTCGCCACTGAATGCCCCGTAATTCCGCTCGCTGAGACAACCTTGTGCAGCGGGTCGCAGAGCATCGAGCTACTGACTATCTTTCCTGGGGACGGCGATGGCGACGACGGGGAACCACCCGCGTTCAAGTCGGTTTGCAACATCGCTACGGGCTTCCACCCCGTCGCTCTGCGGGGCGACTTGATCGCGTTCAGCGATGACGCGTCGGAGACGGTCGTCATGAACTGGCGCAAGAACACCTTTGCGCTGCTGAAGAGCTCCCAACGGCCGGTGGACGAGCACTTCCAGGTATGCCCAGCCTTTCTCGGTTTCAGCTGTTGGCTGTTAGCTGTGCGACTGACGTCCTTCTATCACATATCACAGTACAACCGCTGCCTCCAAGTCGTCTTTGCGCACCGCAGCATCCTCATCGTCCGCGCGCGCTCCGTGGAGCTCTTCCCCGAGCCAGAACTACGCCCTGCGGACGGGGAGTATGTCACCTACTCTCCCGTCGGCTTCCATACGTTCGGCTGGATAGACGGCGTCGCGGTCGTTCCCCAGTGCGGCACCACCGTGGACGCGAACGACGTGGTCAAGGCATCAGGACACGAGCCCTTATCCATCCTCCTCCGCGCAGAGAGCGACGATCCCTGGGCGTCGGACGTACACACCCTAGAACAGTTCGTCCTGCACCCGAACCCAGCATTCGACAACACCCCGAACTCGAACTCGAACTCGAACTCGGAGTCTCCTCCTCCCTCCTCCCTTCCAGACGGCAGTTCTCAGCCCGAAGACCCGGACGTCCAGCCTACGTCTGCCCTCGCCCCCGCCTCCGCCCCCGCCCCCGTCCCGCCGTACCTCTTCCCGCCCGTGCGCGCGGAGCACACCTCCCCGACCGTGCGCGGCTTCCTGCGCTGCCGGGACATCGTCCTCGGGCCCTCGGGCACCGCGCTCTGGATCCAGCCGCGCGCCGCGCGCACCGCGCACCTCACGGGGTACGACGTGCACGCGTCCTCCGCGCCGGTCGACGAGGCGCTCGACCCGGACCGCCTGCGCCCTCTCAGCCCCAGCCCCAGCCCTGGCCCCAGCCCTGGACACGGACATGGACACGCACACGCACGTACCGCGGAGTCGTTGTGCGCGGCGGTGTTCGAGGGCCCGCTGCAGAGGCGCTGCGCGGAGGTGGGGATGAGGATGGGGATGGGGATGGGGATGGGGATGAGGACGGGGCCGGCGGCGAGGACGCTGTGGGCGCAGACGAGGGAGGGGTGTAATTGGACGGCGTTTGACTATGATGAGGAGACGGGGCGGGTGGCGCTGGGCTCGAGCGATGGGAGCGTGACTGTGTTGGACCTTGTTTAGGTGAGTCGTTGCCGGACTTTCTTTCTTTCTGACGGCAATGATAAAGTGACTAAGCTAACATCGTCATCTAGGAGGTTGCGCGTGTGGATGGAGAGTGGGTAGATATGACCAAATTTGTAGCAAATAGCGATGCAAAGCATAGATACCAATCACACGTCCTCGCAAACCAACGCCGCTGCTTCCGAGTTCGCAGTCCGAAATCGTGGGGTCTAAACATCGAGTACCACTAGGAACATACCTTGCCTCCGAACCCACAATGGCACCAATGCCTTCCCTCGTCGTCGTCCTTGAAGATAACAGGTTGATAGCGCGACCCACCTGTCTTGTCCACCCAAGTGCACATATCATCGCCTGCCAACACGAGGAGTGCGACACCCACAAGCACGTTTGCTTCGAGGAGCCCGAAGGCGACAACAATACAACTTGTCCTTATCCAGACGAATCACGACAGTTGGCAAGTCCAGCATGTCAAGTGGTAAGCTCTGCTATTTCTCATATCTGCTCGGTCCAGTAGAAACCACTCCAGCCTGCAACGGCAGAAAACATCGAAGAAGCTGCGTCCCCTCTAGGCTCTAGCACGGCTGGAAAAGGTCAAACAACCTCAGCTTTCAGGCGGGTGCGTGTTTGCCATGCGCCTTCTGCTAAGCGAGCGTTGATGTTCAAGCTTCAATCTTCAAGTTCCGTCCCAGTCGTGGCATGCATCCTTCAACTACACCTTGCTCCGCTCCGCTCATGTCTCCTACACAAGAACCCACTCAACTACCACCGTTACCGGTGAGTGAAGCGCCACCAACCGTCAACAAACCTCCCACTCACCGTATCTCTGACCCACCGGCACTCTCACCACCTACCCCCTACCTACACAGGGAAACTGCGTGACCTCTCTCACCATAGACGGCCTCGTCACCGCCATCGACTCCACCAGCGGCCACGGCGACGCCGTCCCCCTCACCCTCACCCTGGCGCGCAGCCCCCCAGGAGAGCCCCGGCAGAAACACCACGGCTACGTCCCCGAGGGCACAGGGTACATGGGGTACTACCTCGTGCCCGAGATGCCTGCGGCCAACCAGCCCGTCCCGCCGCGCCCGGACCAGCCGCGAGTCCGGCTGCACCTGAGGGTGGGCGAGTTGATCGCGGCGAACGAGCGGCATGTGGTGTACGACGTCGACGTTGACGTTGACGTTGAGGTCACTGAAGTCGTCAGAGCGGCCGACTCGGCCCTCAGGGGGGAGTCTGAGTCTGAGGATGATGAGGATACCTCAGGCTCGCGCTGCTGCTACTACATCCCGCCGCTGGTCATCAAAGCGGCGCAGACGGACGAGGCGGGGGCGCTCCTCTCCAAAGAGGCGGCGATGTACGAGCACATCCAGGCGCTGCAAGGCGTCGTCGCCCCGCGCTTCTACGGGTACTTCCACTGCGTGCCAGCAGCGAACACCGACTCAGAGTCGAAATGGACGCGCCTTCCGACCTCGGAGCCCCCCGCGAGCTACGGATGGGATGACGTCGACGACGAAGAGAACTGCCCGTTCCCGGCGGACGGGTCGGACGTGCGGCCGCCGGCGCCGGAGGGCCCGCCGCCGTGCACGCGGGTGGACGTCCTGCTGCTCGAGAAGGTCGGGGGGCGCCTTCCCCCAGGACAGATGCCCGACAAGCTCCTGTACGTGTCTCCCGCACCATCTGCACGAGCGACATGAGCGACATGGCCGTTGAACTAACACTGCGCGGGCAGGATCGACCTGCGCCGGATGTACCACGACCTCTCTAGCCTGCACGTCGACCACTTCGACTACCGCCCCGCAAACGTGGCCTACGCGCCGCTCTCGCCCCCGGGGCTGCCGGGGCTGCCGTCCCCGTTCCGCAAGAGCGGCAAGTGCGTGTACGGGCTGCGGCTGGTGGATTTCGAGGGGGCGCAGATCACGACACGGACGCCGTTGTACCAGCGCAAGCTGATCAAGGAGCGGCTGCCGGGGCTTATTTGGGGGATCATGGCGGCGTCGTAGGGGGAGTCGTAGGAGTAATGGATGGAGGCGGTCGCAGTCTGTGCGCTCGCTGTGTATGTAGATACACAAGGAACGACACGATGACGTTCATCCACTCGAGCCCGAGCCTGTCCGGCATACACCTGTGTTACCGTACATGTATAGACCGCGCACGTGCGCGCCTCGACGATATGGATACAACATACCGCCCTCTTCCCCCGGACTGCATGCACGCCAACACATATATACGACAGCGAGATTGCGCATGTTCTGTTCTGCACCGCCTCCAGCTCGCGCACGAAGTTGCACCAGTAACGGGGGCATTCGGGGCGTTCGGAGGAGCAGCTCGAGGAGGGGCGCGGGGCCCAATGACGTTGACGGTGTACACCGGCAGAGGTTGAACGTGGTGCGAGGATGCCAGGATAACGGTGTATGCGCGTAGCGTGGCGTATCCCTGGGTGGAAGCAGGAGGCATGGTCATTTCGCAGCCGTGTATGGGGATGAGCGATTCGTCCATGGGAATGGGAAGCGATCAACGTCGTAGTGGAGGGGGGATGCCAACACGATGTTGCGTACATAGGCTGTACCCAAACATGTTGTACCACTTCGGGGTGTCAGTACTGATGGAACGCAGTTTCGCTGGTACAGCAACGCTCTGGCCTTGCGCTGATGTGCGCATACAGTAAACAACCGAGTCAGAACCGCCTTCCTGAGAAGTGCACAGCGAACATCCTGGACGAGAGAAAGAATGAAAACGAGCAACAGATCTAGGCCAGGACGTACCGCAGAGCCACACGACGCAAGTCGAAACGATTCAACCGGGCGTAGTCGGCACGCACAGGAGAGAAAAAGAGCAGGATCAGGAAGCATTCAAGACGCAGTCTCATTAGCGACGGCACCGCGCATACATCGGAGACTACTCTAACTGCGTGACGACACGTGAGCCTTTGAAAGAACGACGAGCGGAGCGCGGGATGTACGTCGGCGCAACTGACCTAAGGACGGTAAGGTAGGTAGGTAGGTAGGTAGGGGCCTCCTCTACTTGAGCTTGGCGAAGAGTTTTGGCGCGACGCAGCCCTAGGGAAAAAAAAGGGGGGGGGAAGCGTCAGCGAGCGAGGACAGAGAGGGGGGACACGAGCGGGGGAACGTACGTTGACACAGTGCATCAGGCTGTGACGAAAAAAAAAAACATTGAGATACGTATGTGCGGTGCGCAAGAGGGACAGAATGCACTCACTGGTCTGTCGTCCGGGCGCACGCACACGAGCCAAGAAGTCAGCATACAGTCACGTCACATCGCAGAGCTCGTACTCACAGCTGCAACGGTAACGGGGACACGTTCGTCAGCCACGTTCACGCTAACACGGATGAGAATGAGACTGTCACTGTGCACACTCACAATTCCTCAACGCAGTCCTCGCCCTTGAAGCCCTCGCCGGCGTTGACCTTCTCCTCGCAGTGGGCAAAGTGCTTGGTGAGCGGCGCGCACTTGGCGCTCTCCTGGCATTCCTCCTGCAGCGCGGGGAGAATCTGCAGACGACGCGCCGCCGTTCGTGAGCATCGAGCACGAGGGGACGGGGAGACGTGGAGACTCACATCCTCAGGCTCCTCTTCCTCCTCTTCCTCCTGGGGCTCCTCCTTGGCCTCTTCCTGGGCGTCCTGGGGCTCCTTGTCCTCGGGGGCGTCGGCGTGGACGACGGAGAAGACAGACGAGAAGAGCGCGGAGAGACTCATGGTCGATGACGGTCGTAGCAAACGCTGCGAGTAGATTCGGTGTGCAAGCAAGCAAGCTGGCCTTGCCCGAGTCCGCCCACGGCTGCAAACGGATCACCCACACGCGTTAAATCCCACGGTTCCGATTGGCCCCTTTGGTTCGCTTCGGTCCCCCCAGTCAAACCAGACTGGAACCGCACAAGTGAACCAGCACAGACGACGCTGCACACCTGCTCGAGCTCGGTCCCATCCATGCCACACTAAGTGCAAGTAAGCGAAGCACCCCGAGACTCTACGAACGCACTACGAGGCGGGTACTTATCTCGTCATAGAGAACGGCCCCAAGGAGCTCAGCGCTCTGTTGCAACCGCTGGAGGGTGCGTACTATTCTACTCACTGGCAGCCTAATTCACCGTGCGCGGCGGCGAATCTAACATTAAGGTCCTCGGGCGGGACTACCTGCGACTTTTACCAAGACGAAGAGCTTCTCCGATGTTACATCCGACGATATACCAGGCCACCTTGTCGTTCAACCCTCCTTGGCGACCTCTGGGACCATCTCTGCGACAATGGAACTCGACATCCCTGCCCATGTTCACCGTGCACCATATCGACATTAATTATCCCATTCCGGCTGGTCCGACCGCGGGCGACTGGCTAGCATTATGCTGGACGATGCGATGTCACCTTCGCTGGCAGGCTACGTAGTACGTACTTACCTAGCCTTGCACACGCTCTCTCTACGCTATCCCCATGGCGTTCATCAACCGTCCGCACAAAAAGCTCGAGAAAACAACCCTGTCATCCCTCGCCTCTGAGCTACTGCTGCGGATTGCCTGACCAGTGCCTGGGGGTGGCTTATGCCGAAGCGCGACGTGGAAACAGACCGCTGAAGTTGGTCTTTGGGCCTGATGTGCGCAAGGATCATCGGGCCCCGGCAGGGCGGTATCGCACTCCGAACACTGCGAGATCCGTGCACGACTCCTCAATATTCTTCACGGGTTGACGCCGATGTAGTCGCTAGGCATGCGGAATGTATCACTTTCTGACGGCATCGTGCTCATGTCCTGCTCTGAGTAGCTGCAGGGTCATTGTAATATATTGCGAACAGCAGGCACGCTTCAGGTTGGTAGCATACAAGCAATGTGGGTGCCGCAGTTATGGCTACAGACTCAAGACTGGGCGAGGTGTGTTGGAACTTGGTTAACGTCTGCTTGTCCGTACGTACGGTATGCGTGTACGTGCAGAGTACATTACAAGGGTAGTATCCCGTACGCAGGATACACGGTCCGACTTCAAGTTTGTACACTCCTGCGGGGGGCTATATACTGTATCAGACCGTCAACGGAGCAAGGCGCGTGTCCGACCTGACAAACCGAGACACAGGATACAGGCAAACCTGTCCGTTTGCATCTCCCAACGCCAAGGTCCTCCCATCTGTGGAGAAAACAATGTGCGTCCCCATCCAATCCTCCGTGAAGCGCCATATGAGTGATCCATCGACGGCGCTCCACAAGCGAACAGTTTCAAGTTTCGAGTCCTGGGCGCCGACAACAGTCACAATGTACTGCTCGCACGGAGAGAAGCACACATCACCAGCCTGCTGTATGGGTCCCTCGAGGCAGATGTGTACACAGTCACTGCGACTCGCAGCGTGACTCTGTCCAGGACAGAGATCGAAGTTCATCCGGCCCGGGTGTCGTAGGACCGGTACCGTCGAGTTACGAGGGTTCCATGCGACGAGGAAGGTTCCTAGCGGCGATGCGGACAGGAGCTTAATCTCGACGTCCTGGTCGCCTTCAGGATAGACAGTGAGGGTGCCGTGCGGTTCTGTGGTGGGTAATGGGAATGAGGATAGGTCCCACCACTCGATGGTGCCGTCAGGGTAGCCTATGACGAGCTGGTCATCGCCTAGGAAAGTCGCAGAAGAAGGGAAGATGGAAGGAGCGGTCAATTGGTGCATTTCGGGTGTGGAGGCGAAATTGACAATATGCCAGATTCTGTACTCCAGAGCCAAATCTTTGCTCACGGAGATTGCCGCGACCAATCTGCCGGTAAGGGACTGTATGCAAGTGAAGACAGCAACAGCATCCTCTAACCCGCCCATGATAGCGCGTTCAGGGGGCGCGACTGCAATGGGTGAGTCGCCAGCAGTGGGAGCTGCGTTGTGGGAAACTTGGATTTGTTCTGGCAGTGACCAGGACAACGCCGTCTGGATCTGCATCAGTAATTCCGGATTTTTCTGAACGTCTGGCGCGCGGGCGCTTAACGCCTTCGACCTCGCCCGCGACCGTGTTTGCTTCGTAGCTCACTCATGTCGCCATTTCTGATACTCAAACTCTGGAAAACATACTGCTTAGCCCTATAAAACTGCCTGACGACGTCAGATTTCGATTCTTACAAGAATATCGAGCCGTAGTGGCACAACAGAGAGAAACAGTCTCGAGGCTATTCCCCCACACCATGAAGAAACCGTGGAGATTTTGAGGCAGCCGGAGGGTCTATGGAGGGGGAGGAAGGTCTAGGGACCGTTTGAATCGGGGTAAGTGGCATAGCGACAATATTCAGACAATGTCTGACGGGCTCAACGTCTGAACGTCTGAACGCGTCTGAACGCGTCTGAAACGTCTGCATCAGACATTTCAGACGTGTTCAGACGCGTTCAGAAAAATTTGAAATTACTGATGTGCCTGCGATGCAATGATTCCAAGAGTGATATAAACGACAGCATTCTCTGGAGTCCACCATACCCAGAGTTGCACTGTGCCCTCTTCGAGAGTCTCAGTACTTGAGACGACTTGGGAGCCGTCATCGACACACCAGACAGTGAGAACTTGATCGGTCCGTTGAGTGACTGCTAAGAAGTCACTAGTGTCGGAGAATGTGAGAGTCGCGATGGGTCCAGATCCAGCCGGTGGGTGTATCTCGACGAGACTCTCCTGGGGAGACGCTGTCGTGCTCCATATGATGACAGTACCATCCGATGCGCCGGTGGCGAAATATCGACCGTCCGGGGAAGCGGCTATGACTGTCACGGGCGAGTCGTCGTGACCGAGCCACTTCTTCCCTCCTACACAGTGCGCCACAGAACTGTTAAGCGAAGAGAACGGACATGGGCATTCGCACATGCGGTACGTACTGGGAGAGCAGCGGACCTCCAAGATTCCGCCCTCATGCAGACGCGGAAAGCCGCCCTGCAACTTCCTCGTCCAGAATGCGAGTCTGTTGTGCTTCGCCTGGGGGAACGATATTGTCACGCGTGGTATCTTGTGCGCGAGGATACAATCCTCCAGTTGTCGATCGACGTCTTCGCTTATGGTGACAAAGCTTTCAAGAATCCACTGGAGGGTGATCGTCAAGTGGCGGAGTGGAGACTTGAGAAATGACCGGGTAAATTCTCTGACGAACACCGCGACCACGGGAAGACGCTTGTAGTGGGTGATCACTTCCAGACACTCCAGTTGCTTTAACTCCGAGGGTAGGCCTGCATCATACTCCGGGCCGACTGCGTCAATAGAAAGAGTCCGTCAGCCATTATGATCTAGATCTGCGATGATCTGCAAGAAGTTGCAGCTCGAGCAAGACATACTTTTCCCAGCATTCGTACCCTGAATCATACCAGGGTCATCCATGTCGCACCGCAGAATTTTCAAGGATGAGGAGCACATGCTAATGACGAGGCGGACAACAGAATTACTTGTGACTTGTAACTTGCCAAGAGACTCGGAGGTCAGCAGCATATCTACCGCAAAGCATGTGCTAGGCGACTTACGTTCACTTCAGACAGCCGGCTACACTTGTCACGAAACCGCGCAAAGCCACGAAGGCCGCCTTGGTTGTCCTCCAAGCCCACCAAGTCTAATACTACGCAATGCAGGACCCGCAGGCGCGGTAAGGCGACCAGGAGCCGCGCGAACTCTCCTCCTGTGCGAAATGCGATATTCACAAGTGTCAGCACTTCCAAGTGGAGATACACCTTGATACCGAGGAGAGTGGTGGAATGGAGTGAAACGGGATACTTGTCGCCATGGTCCGGCGAGGAGTAGTGGTAGCTGCGTAGGTTCGGAAAGAGCGATAATAAGAGCACCGGGAATGAATCAAGATGTGGAGAGCGGCGATGCGATGGCGGCCGGGTGACGGTGACACTCCGGACGGCATCCGTGAGGCGAGGGTGAGCTCTGAAGTAGTTGTACATAGAGGCAGGATCGTCTGCTGAGTGTATACCGATTGAGGACATGAGCTGATACCGAGAACGGGGAAGCCATCCGCGACAGGTCAATGCGCAACTTCGAAGCGTGCGAACGTCATCGCTGAGCTGGTCGATGATGTTCTCTGCAACTTCGAGTGGGACGCGAGGTGAGTCTGTCGACATCGTGGTCGGGAGAGAGGGGCAACGCATAGGTTGCCGGCCTCCAGGTCACTGGCGTTCGGGCGGCGGACCCTTTAGGCTGTTTCCTATCGGGGGACATCTATGGTCCCAGCATTCTCTGCGCGCGAGCCACCATAGAGCACATCTATGAGATCTATAGCTACGCCGTCTGGATCCCGGGCTCACATGTACATCGGGCTTGGAAGTACGAGGAGTGCACAGAACAACGGTGCTGAACAGAGACGAAAGCAACGGCAGTGTGATCCAAGAACAAAACAAAATGAGGCCCTGGATGCCGCACTGACAGTGGCAGCACCCTGGGATCAAGAAGATCGGTTAGCGGGATCGGATGACGATGGAGACGTGGAAGCAGCAGAGGGAAGCTGGGGCGGAGGTGATTCGGGGTCAAACCATGCTGCAAAGTCACGCCCAAAGTTCAGAGTCGAGTTCGGATCGAAAAATCGACTCGCTGTCCGCCGAGAAGTCAATCCCGAATGAGTTGGGATCGAGCTCGGATGACGGTGGCAGAGGAGGAGGCAGGGTGACAGAGGGGTTGGAATGGATGTTCGAGTCTCCATTGAGGGAGCTCGGAACGTGACGGTCGGGTGCTGGCAAGGCCGCCATGAAGTCGTTCCCAAACCTGCTCTGCTCTAGCTTGTCCGAGGTCGATGGCTGTGGCTTGTATTCGTCCAGGTGAGTTCTTGTGACGGACCGGAGGAACAGACGGATACTGACCTGTAGCGAGCTCTCCACCACTAGACCCGAACTGCACAAGTGAACCAGCACACCAACGAGTCTCCGAGTCTCTCGACGTCCGCCTCTGCGACTTTGAATTTGAAATTAGATTGGGTGCTACTAGGCTTGGCCACCGTCTGACACGATACGAGAACACTAACGGAAACACTTGAACTACCACCATAAACGACAACGGTATGCTCTATGCCCCGCATTCGATCACGGAACTGCGCAGATAACTTCGCCGGCAGCCCATCTGGAGACTGGGAGGGGTCCGGACCCCTACCAAGCGTATGACAATGTCTACTCTAGGAGGCTTGGGAAAGCCCTCCAGCGCCGCCTTCGTCTCCCGGGGGGAGAAGAGGCGGTCAGGCTCGTTCACTGAGTACTGAGGCCCGGCCCGGCCCAGGGAGTAACTCGACAGCCCCAGGTCCAGAGACAGCCTTGTGAAATTCTCCCGCAATTGGATTGCGGACAAGAAGGAGGGCAGCAGGGTGAGGGCGCTGCAGTCGTTGTCCAACCAGGGAAACACGACATGCAGCGTGCGCAGGTCGTCCTGGGAAGCAATGCGGGCCACAACATTCTCCAAGCCTGTACCGCGATCGTGTTCACTCACGCGACGGTTCGTGAGGGAAGGAAAGACGCGGCTTACAGTCTATATCAAGGGCCTTTTCGCCAACCATGCCAGCCGAGCCGAGGTGTAGTTCCATGTGGCGGATTGACTGGCCGAACGCCCGCCCCCTTTGGTGGGAATCTACTCAGAACGTCTTTGGACCGCATTGGAGGCTACAGACGTCGTGATCAGCACGTGAATGCGCACATATCATATATGAAGAATACAGATAAGCATAAGCAATTGCACGTACCTTGGTGCGTATGAAGGAGAACTGGAGACGGAGGGAGCGGAGGTCATTGCAGACGGACCCCTTATCATCCTCCTTTTTTTCCACAACCGCTTCTATCGCGTCCACATCACGGTCTCTCAGGTCGTCCTCGAGCGATATCGCGCACGAGCGAAGCTCAGGAAGAGACCATATGAGCCGGAAGTTTCAAGTCCGCAAGCTTGAAGCACAGATCCCCCAACGCCCCTCAACCGCACACACAACACGAGTTTGGGTGACCCAAAGCCCGGTGCCCAGTATGAGAGCGTACTGAGTACCGGGGAGGGTAATGGCGGAAAGGGACAGTCAACCGGAGCCTGAGGGAGCGGACGTTGTCGACTCTCGAGAAGCCGCACGAACGTGCCCGGGACAAAAGGTATGTATGTATTGCAAGCCGAGCACCGGCAGGTCGCCAACGGTGAGCGCTGAGCACTCGGACGACGTGCCCCAGGTCCAGGTGCGGCAGAGATCGCAGCGTGCGCACGAGCAGGGATGCGGTGCAGTATGGGGATGCCGGAGCCATATGCATATGTGCCAGTACAGGTTCAGGCGGGACCCCGCCGCCCGCCGCCCAGCTGGAACATGTGAGCCTGGCACAGGCCTTGAAGGTCGCATATGTAGTTCGTGTCGTCTTTGGGATCCGTGTAGCAGCAGTCGATGATGAGGTCGCATATCTCGGCCGGGAAGAGCACTTCCGAGCCGTCCATGCCAGTGTAGCAGTACTAGTGCCAGTGGCTGCCGTGGCAGAATCGGAGCGGGAAGTCGACTCTCGAGGCCAGTGCACTTCGAATGCCATGATCCCATTTATACCTTCATGGATCAATCACTACCACATGTTCCCTGGGCGCAGCAACGAGTGCCACCTGCGCACTATTCAAATATTCACAAGATTGTGCCGAAGTACTCGAGTACACTGCGAAACGGGGCAGAGCCTGAGAGAGGCCGAAGAGGAGCAGCTAGAGCCTAGCGCAGTGTTCGATCTTCATAAGCCAGCCATGGTTCGAGTACGTAGCATTGGTTACTGTTTGTCGTACTTATGTAGAAAAGGAGCGAGCGGGAGGACAAGAACGGGGTTGAGCCTCGTGCCATTGATGGGTATCGATAGTGGCTGGCTCTGGCTGCTCCGCACTCTCACTCCGAGGCTCTTACCGGTGGCGGACCTCGTCAGACGCAGGAGGGACCTCTCCGGTGGCGGTGCTCGCAACAGACCTCGCTGTTCCTTCCTGCCTGCTAGCACGGTGTTAGCCTAGGAGCCCCCAGGACGTCTCTCTCTCCGCACCATTGGGCACTTCTCACCGGCGGTCGTCACCGGAACCGGGGTTCGAACACAACCGGAGGGAAACACGCGGGGGACCAGGAGGAACGCGTGTCGGAAGGTAACCGGAAGCCGGAGGACGCTCATTGGACGGTACGGGCCCAGTCTCGGTTCGTGGTCCGTGCGTAGTTCCTGTCCAGAAGTCCCTTTTGTATCCGTAGCGTAGCAGGAAGCAACCCCGGACTCCGTTTCCCCCTCACCGCACAGTGCACAGTCTTTTGACCGCTCCACCGCAAAAACAGGAAAGTTCTCATACTGACCGTCCACCGACCGCACCGTCCACCGTCTCCGACACCGTTTCCGTTACCGTCTATACCATCGGAAGTAATGTCCGGTGGTCCTCGCTGTCGGGGACCCCCTAGTCCCTGCCTACCGCCCTCCAGTACCGTACCACACCGTCTACCGCTCACCGCTCGCTGTCCGGCTCAGCAAAAAGGGCAGCAACAGGGACCCGTCCCTTTCCGTCCCCGTCACCGTCTTCCATCCAAGCCCCCGGTACCGCAACCGTCTCCGAGTAGCTATCGCCCGTTCGGACGAGTCACCGCTGAGTCTCCCTGTCTGAGTCGTCCTGTTACGTCCCCCTACTGCTACCCGAGAACCAGCTCCGGACCTTGACCAGTCGGGAACCTCACCCCACCTCGCTCACTACATACTCTGTCCCGATCCCTATTTCCGCTCGCCGCGGTTAGGTTCTCGATAGACGTTACATTTTGGAGCCCACCGCGAGGGGTTTATTTGTGGCCACCTCCGATCTCTCTCAAGCTGTTCCGGTCTGATTCGTATTCGGACCCGAACCCGGACAACATTGACCTCCGCATTTCGGAGCTCCGCGCTGCGCTACAAGACCTCTCCCAGGAACTCGACAACGAGCTCCGCTCCGAACCAGAAGACTCAACTCACTTCGGGACAGCCCCGTCCACGCCGTCGGAATCCTCTTCGCTTACCCCTCTATCATCCGCCGAGTCCTCGCCGGTGCCTAATCCACACCCTTCCGAGCCTTTCGATATATCCTCCGCTTCGCGAACCCGTCGAGCGCACGCGGAACAAGGCATTCCGCTCGCCTCTGAACTTCCACCGCCGACCCGCCGCAGGACCCCCCGTCCTCAACAACCACCTCTAGACAACACACCAACCTCCGCTATGGCCGATCCGCAACCAAACCCCAACGACCGAGGCCTCCATACCATGCCGCTCCCTAACGAACGTGGCACCCCCGTTTGGTCGGAGGCTAGCCGCGACACCGTCAGCCGGTACTTCCATTTCCTCGAGCAGATCCTGCGCCGGAACAACATCGGCAACGATGCGCACGAGGAACGGAAGGAGGCCTCTACCTACTACGTCCCTTCGGAAGTCGCTCACCGTTGGGAGTCCCTTCCAGAGTACCGCGATGCGACGGTCTCCTACGCTGACTACAAGGCGGCTATCCTCAAGTTCTATGTCGGAACGGACACCGAGCATCACTACAGCTGGGCGGACTACGACGCGCTGCTCCGGGACCAGGGGCCCCGCGGGTTCCATACCCTGCAGGAGTTCACGAGCTTCTATGCGAAATATTACCCCATAGCGAGCTTCCTCATGACGCGTCCATCGCCCGATCTCACGCAGCGGGAGGCGTCCGACCAGCTCCGCCGGCTCCTCACTCCGGAGCAGCAAGCGGCGGTGAACGGCCGTCTCCTTCAGAAGGTTCTGAACAAGCACCGCGCGGACCCCTACCTCCTCGAGCAGGTGGCGGAGGCCATCCAATACGTCATCGAGGACTCGTCCTACGGCGACTATACGCCTCCACCGCCTACCTCAGCTCCGACCGCGGCTCCGAAGGCGACCAGGTACGACCCGCCACCACACCTAGACATGCGGCGGAGCGCCCCACCGGCCGCTGCTCCGGTGCCCCCGTCAGGCGATGGGTTGTACGTCAAGGCGGAGGTCCTACAGAACCTTCTCTCGGACGCGGTCCACGCAGCCGGCTCGCTCATCGGTCAGTCGAGGCAACCTCCGGCGCCGTACGGGCAGAGGCAGCCCCCGCCGCCGAATGCTTACCCGCCGCAACCGCAGCACGCCGGTCACTACTCGCAGCACGCGCCGCAGGCATACCTACCGTCCCAGCCGGCGAACGCTTACCAACAGCCCCCACCGCAGCCGCAGCCCCAATACCAGGCGCCGCGGTACGGGCAGCAGCAGCAGCCGCCTCCGGCCACTCAAGACGGACGGTTCCCGGACAGCCCCCCGCGCTACCCCCCCGGGCAAGGCCCTGCACCTGACGCCCAGCTGTACTACCCACCTCGTCACGACCCGCATGACTTCGGATGCTACTACTGCGGGCTTGACCGATGCAACATCCGGAACTGCCCGTCGGTCGAAGAGGACCTCCGAGACGGTCTCATCACCCGGGC
This sequence comes from Lentinus tigrinus ALCF2SS1-7, assembly GCF_003813185.1. Lineage (NCBI taxonomy): Eukaryota > Fungi > Basidiomycota > Agaricomycetes > Polyporales > Polyporaceae > Lentinus > Lentinus tigrinus. The sequence continues at coordinate 99,837 of NW_027137973.1, forward strand.
AGGTCCGAAAGGGGAGATTCACCTGCACGATGGCTCTCCGGTTCCACGCGGTCGAGGGTGTATCCGCGACCGAATGCAGGCTTTCTACGACCGGAATCCGAACTGAGCTCCGCCCGCCACTCAGGCCCAGGCCTCTGCAGCAGAGGCTATGATGTTCTCCGTCTTGGCTAACTCTACCGAGCGACCAGTACGCACACAGGATGAGGAAATCGAGATGCTGGAGCAGAAGCTGTCGCTGATGGTGGACCTCCGAGACTGCCGGAAGCGGGCAGTATTCGACGGAGTCGAAATAACCACCAAACCACACCGACAAGCACAGAAGACGGCTCGCAGGGACCCAGTCCAGCAACCGGTGCCTTCCGCTTCTATCGAAGAAGTACCGGACGAAGACCCATCGTCGTCGACGATGGCAGAACCGTCGTACTCCAACCCATCGACACCGGAAGCCCTACCGCCACTCCACCCATATGCGAATGTCCGCGATGCAACCACCGCCGGGGACCCGAAGGTGCACGACTACGCATACCGCTCTGGGCAGGCACCGAAGCCGCCTGCTCCATCTGTCCCGGTCACCGACGCGACGATTGCCGTCCCGGACACGGCAACTACGGAGGGCAACCGTGACCAAGACCGCCCCTCCGTCGCCATACAGACCAAGGGCCGGGCGGTTCCAGTCAAGCCTAGGACCGTGGCCTATCACAACGTGTTACCGGTCGCCGACCCGGAGGCGGAAGAACGGGTTTGGCAACGGAACTTCGTCGAAGCTCGGTCCATCCAGCTGACCCCCACTGAGCTCTTCAGCCTGGCGCCAGGGCTGTGTAAGAGGGTGCATCGGGCCACGGGCATGCACCGTGTCGCGACGGAGAACCCCTCGAAGGCGGCCCCGGTAGCTGTCATGCTCAACCGGTTGGCCTCCGAATCCGACGGTCACTCCGAAGGTGGAGAGGACGACTCTGAGGCCTCCGGCGGGGACCCGCTAACTGCCTGGGCACCATTCAGCGACGAACTGGAAGGGTCCCTCGAGACTTCGGAGTCTTTCGCTTTCCAGGGTGTCTTCTCGGACACTTACCTACCAGCGGAGTCAGAGGAGTCCGGAGTGGTCGTCAGTGCCGCTGTCCAGAAATTGCGCCCGGCCTGGGTGAACGACTCCAGCCTCGTAGAGTGTATCCTCGACCCTGGTTCGCAGATTGTAGCCATCAACGCTGACATGTGCTACCGGCTCGGTATCGCTTACGACGAGAGGAACACCATTCCGATGACCACGGCCAACGGGACCGAAAACAGGATGAAGGGGCTCACGGAGAACGTACCCTTGCTGTTCGCGGGAGGGATCACGGTCTGGCTGCAGATGCATGTCGTCGAGAACGCGGCTTACGACATCTTGCTCGGAAGGCCGTTCGACGTTCTCACTTCCTGCGTAGTGCGGAATATAGGCGGAGGACGTCAGGAGGTAGTATTGACCTGCCCGAATACGCACAAGACCCTTACCCTTCCAACCTATGCCCGGGGAGAGTCTCCGAGGGCGAACCAGCCCCCTCCGGGTTTTCGGACGTCGAGGATCTGACCTACGGCCAGGGAGATGTCGCTATACTAATGAACTACAACCACGATACCCAAGAACTCGAAGGCACCGCTCTCTCTCTCCTCTCTGATGTCTCTCCGGCTTCAATTGTTTTTTCCTATCTATCTGCGTGCGAGGATGTCCAGTCCGAACCGCTCATACAATCGCTCTTCTATCAGGTTTCTCCGTCTTCGTCTTCGTCTCCATCTCTCGCACCGGTCAATTCTGTTCCTCAAAACGCCGAGCCCGGAGAACCAGTCCGCCGCCAGGTCGCATACCCCGTCTATCCGACGAGAAGCCTACCACGCCGACCGGTACCTCCAAACCGTTATACCCCGCAGCTGTCCTCTCCGTATGCTCCGACTCCGGTCGCCATTTTCCTGAAAACCAAGAAGAAGTACAAACCCGTACACCTGAAAGTCCGCCCGCTCGTCGGAGAGTTACCTAAGGAGTACCGTATCGTCCGCAACGAGGTCGGGGATCCCCTCAAGAACATGCCGGAACTCGACCCCAACCCACCGCCGTTCACGCCCACTGGTCGCTACATGGTGGAACACCGGGAGGAGTTCCGTAATCGGCACACGGCCTGGCTGCTACCGGCGGAGCTCGATGTGGTCGATGACTTCATGTGCAAGCACAACCAGGCGTTCGCGTGGGACGACACTGAGCGGGGATGTTTCCGCCGGGATATGTTCCCGCCGGTGAAGTTCCCGGTCGTACCGCACGTACCCTGGATACAGAAGAACATTCTGATCCCGCCAGGCATCTACGCCGCGGTGGCCGCGCTCATCAAACGCAAAATGGCTTCCGGGGTCTACGAGCCGTCTAACGCGTCCTACCGGTCCCGATGGTTCTGCGTGCTGAAAAAAGACGGGAACATCCGCATAGTACACAGCCTGGAGCCCCTGAACAAGGTCACGATACAGCACTCCGGCATACCTCCGGTACCGGACCACCTTGCGGAGCAATTCACTGGATGCGCCTGCGGGACGACCCTGGACCTGTACGTGGGATACGACGAACGCGAGATCGACGAGTCCTCCCGGGACCTCACTACCTTCCAGACACCGTTCGGAGCTATGCGACTGACGACGCTTCTGATGGGCTGGTCGAACTCGGTACCGATCTTCCATGACGATGTCGGACACATCCTTAAGGCAGAGATCCCGGACATCGCGCTTCACTACATCGACAACGTGAACATCAAGGGCCCTGCTGTCACGGTCTGTGGACCAGCACCCCCTTTTCGCCCCTCCCGGAAGTTCCAGTTTCCTCTTTCAGACCCTTTCCTATCTTGGACACCCCCTTTTTGGATCCCCTGAACCCCATTCCCGTGACC
>NW_027137974.1:0-40508 GCF_003813185.1 Lentinus tigrinus ALCF2SS1-7
GACGTGAACATCAAGGGCCCCGCGACCGACTACCCAAACTCCGACGGAACCGTGCAACGCATCCCCCAGAACCCCGGGGTGCGCCGGTACTTCTGGGAACACCTACATGACGTCAACCGGTGCGTCCAGCGAGTCGAATTCGCCCACGGAACCTTCTCCGGGCCCAAGACGTTCATCGCGCCCCCGGAGTTCCATGCGGTCGGGAACTTCTGCACCCCGGTTGGCCGGAAGCCGGACGTGAAGCGGACGGAGGCCATCTCGAACTGGGGTCCGTGCAAAGACCTGTCCGAGGTCCGTGCGTTCCTGGGGACCGTCGGCGTGGCCAGGATCTTCATCAAGGACTTCGCGAAGCGGGCTCACCATCTCGTGAAGCTCACCCGGAAAGGTGTGCCCTTCGAATTCGGGCCGGAGCAATTGCGAGCGATGGAAGACCTCAAGAAGGCCCTCCTGGAGTCTCCTGCCCTCCGACCGATCAACTACGAGTCCGACGCCCCGGTCGTCTTAGCGGTGGACACTTCCTACATTGCGGTCGGTTACCAGCTCGCCCAACTGGACCGAGAGAATCCCAAGATCCGTTACTACAACCGCTTCGGGTCTATCACGCTGAACGACCGAGAGTCCCGGTTCTCGCAGGCCAAGCTCGAGCTCTACGGGCTCTATCGGGCCCTCCGGGCACTCCGGCTGTGGCTGATCAGCGTCCGGAACTTCATTGTTGAAGTGGACGCGCGATACATCGAAGGAATGTTGCGGAATCCGGACCTGGCTCCTTCTGCGTCGATCAACCGGTGGATCGTCGGAATCAACACGTTCCATTTCGAACTCGTACACGTCCCTGGGGAACACCACGGACCGGACGGTCTCTCCCGCCGTCCTGCGCAACCTGGCGACACCCCCGAACCGGACGACGACTTCGACGACTGGATCGACCAGCTCTACGGCTTCCTCTACCAGATCAACCCGCCTCCAACGCAACGGCTCCCGGCGGCGCCTCTACGACCGCCGTCCGAAATACCGGCTTCCCTGGTCTCCGTCTTCATGCAGCAAACTAGCGGAACCTCGGCCAAGCTCCCAGCAGTCGAACCGACACCGTATACCAACTTCCCCAGGACAGCGGCAGCGGACCGGTTGGACGACCGAGTGAGCATGGTGCGGAAGTGGCTCCTCGACCAGGAACGGCCTTCAGCCCTCGACGACCGCGGGTGGACGCGCTTCCTGAAATACGCCGGAGGTTTCTTCGTCGACAAGGACGGAAGGTTATGGCGAACGTCGGAAGACGGAGCACACAAGCGTGTACTGGCGCCCGAGCTCCGACCGCAGGTATTGGTCGACATGCACGATCACGTAGGCCACCGCGGCATCTTCGCGACCCGAGCGTTCATCGCGGAACGCTTCTGGTGGCCGGAAATGAAGGCGGACATCGCTTGGTACGTCCGATCGTGTCACCAGTGCCAGGTCCGACAGACTACCAAAGTCCACATCCCACCGACCGTGGCCTACCCCGCACCGCCTATGGTCCGAGTTCACGTCGACTCCATGGACATGCCCGGAACCTACAAGCACTACTTCCACGCCCGGTGCGCTACCACCGCGTACGTCGAAGGCCGTGCATCGAAGTCGCAGACCGCCCAAGCGATCGGAGACTGGCTCTATCAAGACCTCCTGTGCAGGTGGGGAGCGGTCAGCGAAATCATCTCCGACAACGGCTCCCCTTGGGTAGCGGCGCTGGAGTATATCGGCAAAAAGTTCCACGTCTACCACATCCGCATCTTCGGTTACAACTCGCAAGCCAACGGAGTCGTAGAACGCTCGCACTTCCACATCCGAGATGCCCTGTTCAAGGCATGCGAGGGCGACGCATCGCTCTGGGTCTCCCGGGTCTACTCCGTCCACTGGGCTGACCGAGTTACGGTCCGTCGACGACTGGGGTGTTCCCCGTACTTCGCCATCACCGGAACCCACCCCATAATGCCGTTCGACATCTCCGAGGCGACATACCTCATGCAGGTCCCCTCTTCGCTTCTCTCAACAACGGAGCTCATTTCTCGTCGGGCGATCGCCATCCAGAAGCGTCCAGAGCAAATCACATTGCTCCGGTCTACGGTGTTCCAGGAACGAGTCGAAGCCACCAGGCGCGTAGAGCAGGAACGAAAGGCCACCATCCGTGACTTCGACTTCGGACGCGGACGACTCGTCCTCATGCGTAACACCGCTATCGAGAAGTCCCTTAACCGAAAGATGCACCCACGATACCTAGGCCCATATGTGGTCCTCCAGCGGAACCGCGGAGGGGCTTACGTCCTAGCGGAACTCGATGGAGCAGTCTTCGACCGACCAGTAGCGGCCTTCAGGCTGGTACCTTACCTGGCCCGTAATGAGGCCATTCCCGTCCCCGTGGGAGCATTGGACGTCACCGAAGAGGAACTCAACGCCATCGCCGACCGAGCACCGGACTCAGACTCGGAAGCAGAAGTCGGAGAGGTCGACTGACCGTTCTGACTGCGACCGAGGACGGTCGAGGTCTCAGTGGGGAGGGGGTGATGGGTATCGATAGTGGCTGGCTCCGGCTGCCCCACACTCTCACTCCGAGGCTCTTACCGGTGGCGGACCTCGTCAGACGCAGGAGGGACCTCTCCGGTGGCGGTGCTCGCAACGGACCTCGCTGTTCCTCCCTGCCTGCTAGCACGGTGTTAGCCTAGGAGCCCCCAGGACGTCTCTCTCTCTCTCTCTGCGCCATTGGGCACTTCTCACCGGCGGTCGTCACCGGAACCGGGGTTCGAACACAACCGGAGGGAAACACGCGGGGGACCAGGAGGAACGCGTGTCGGAAGGTAACCGGAAGCCGGAGGACGCTCATTGGACGGTACGGGCCCAGTCTCGGTTCGTGGTCCGTGCGTAGTTCCTGTTCAGAAGTCCCTTTTGTATCCGTAGCGTAGCAGGAAGCAACCTCGGACTCCGTTTCCCCCTCACCGCACAGTTCTCAGTCTTTTGACCGCCCCACCGCAAAAACAGGAAAGTTCTCATATCGACCGTCCACCGACCGCACCGTCCACCGTCTCCGACACCGTTTCCGTTACCGTCTATACCATCGGAAGTAACGTCCGGCGGTTCTCACTGTCGGGGACCCCCCTAGTCCCTGCCTACCGCCCTCCAGTACCGTACCGCACCGTCTACCGCTCACCGCTCGCCGTCCGGTTCAGCAAAAAGGGCAGCAACAGGGACTCGTCCCTTTCCGTCCCCGTCACCGTCTTCCGTCCAAGCCCCCGGTACCGCAACCGTCTCCGAGTAACTATTGCCCGTTCGGACGAGTCACCGCTGAGTCTCCCTGTCTGATTCGCCCTGTTACGTCCCCCTACCGCTACCCGAGAACCAGCTCCGGACCTTGACCAGTCGGGAACCTCATCCCACCTCGCTCACTACATACCCTGTCCCGATCCTTTTTATTTCCGCTCGCCGCGGTTAGGTTCTCGATAGACGTTACAGCGTGGGTGGCGTTTGGCTCGATGTCATCTCCTGAGATGACGCACACCTTCCAGGACGCCTCGCGGTTGTCGATCGGGAGGATAGTGAAGGAAAGGGATGGATTGACGGCGAAGACCTCCTGCCAGAGGAGGAACTTACGGAGGGCGTCTGCGTTCGGGCCAAGGTCGACAAAGAACGCGTGTGGCTTCCCAAAGGGGTTGTTCGGGTCCAGCTTCTTCACCTCGGGCTCGTAGACTTTGACATTGAAGGCCTTCCTCTCATTAGATTCGAAGGCGAGGGAGCGGAGGAAGCTCTCCACCGCTGTGGCGACGAGTTTCGCGCGCTTGAGCAAGCCTTGACCGCCTCCGTGTGGTATGACAGCGAGGACCTGACTGCCGCGCTGGCGCACCGCCTGAATTTGGGCTGCGTTTAGGTTGCTGAAGAAGCGGTACTCAGGGATGTGGGTGTGGGGGAAGGGCCCTTCCAGGAACTCTTGATGCGGGAGGAGCGGCTGCTCCAGTGGCGCACCGGCGCGTGTCTTCCTCCCGTGCGGGCACTCATCCCAGTGCGCGGGCTTGCCTGTCGTCTCGACCGAGTCAAAGGCCCGGAGGTACGGCATCTTGAACATGTCGAAGGTCTCCTCTGTGACACCCTCGGGGATGGGGGTGGTTGGGTACTTCAGGACCATAGTACCCGCCACTATGTACATCCGTCGGTTATGCGCTGCGACCATCTACGAGGAGCGATGTTACATACTGATGCTGGACTCTATGTCCATGTCCTCCTCTCCATCTCCCCTCGTACGCTTGTTCGGGCGCATGTCGGTTTGCTCGTTCCCGGGCATCGGTGAGTCTGAGGTTCGCGTGCAGGTGGGATCGCTGGGACAAAGTGTGTGAGCCACTGGGACCGCTCAGAAACAGATGAGGAGAACTTCCCGGGTCGTGATTCCAGCGTAGATATAACCTATGAGCCACTGGTCCACGCGCGATACACCACCGGTGCGTTTGGGGCGTTGCTTTCAGAATTTTTATTCTCCGCTACAAACGCCCTCTGAAAGCGCTCTCCATCGCGTTTGTTATCTCTGGCGCCCTTTGTCTGGGTCCCGCCAATCTAGCGACGTCTTCACCCTTTGTCAAGGTCAAACCGGGGGTCGTCGCCGTCGTGGAACGTGGTGCGGTGGCGGGTCTCTTGCCCGTCCCCGACTGATGTGTACACTCGATGGGCGGATCATAGCTCACTCAGGTTAGGTACAGTCAGCAACGAAGTAGCTACTTCCCTCTAGGGGACCTGCAGCCTCAAGACCCACCCCCAGGTCGTTGCCCGCCACATCCAGTGGCTGCGAGAGACCATACTCGCTCTGATAGGTTGGCCCCCCTCCGGTAGGGCCTTCCTCTACCCCGTCTATCGGGGCAGAGACGACAGCTTACAGCTCCGAAGAGCTGTACCTTGGGCCTCTGTTGGGGAGGCGCGCCGCTGAGCCACCCATGATTGTCATGGTGGTGGTCTTAGTCCAAGGTCCTGATTCGCACACCTCATTCGCTAGGCGCCCTCTCCTCGCTTACATCTGCAACCGTCCCTCCTGAAGCCTGATGACCGAGTTAACCCATCACGACCACGACGACTGTCTCTGCTCAGGCTGTAATCGGAAGCTATCGAGACTCTGACTGCTCCGACGTGAGTGCTGAATGCGTGTGATCCAGATGCCCTGGCTCTCGCCACCGTACGCGTTGCTTTTGAATTCTGGAGTGAACGACCAGGACTCCGGGGCCGGTCCGAGGAACGTCTCAGAGATCTTGACCTAGTCACGTGTGGTGGACCGCGGCTTCCAACTCGTATCGGGGCACGAGACCGATTCACGCACCAGGTAATATTTTGGTCAGGGGACCACATCACTGTTCATCAAACTGATCATAGTCTCGAGTACTGCGAAGGCAAAAGTCCCTATGGTCCCCTAGTTCCTACGTACTGCTGTTCAGCGAATACACAAGAACGGAGTCTGCGAAGACTGCAGAGATTGTACACACATGCTGATACATACCACTTCGTCCGTCATACGTTCAGGCCATCTCCGCCTCCAGCTTCCGCAAGCGAAGATCTTCCTGAAAGGTATCCTTAACCTAGTGGGTGTCAGTTCGGACAAACTGCCCCGGGAAAAGATCAGTCACCAAGACGGACCTTTTGGGCGAAGTCGTCATCACTAAGAAGACGCATTCCGGTAGCTGCCAAAGCCTTCGAGACATTCAGCATAGCCTGATGGGCCTCCTTGGTCGCGGCGGCATCCGTGAAGGCTCGCGTGTGGTTGCTACCTTTAGTCGGAATTGCTGTTGGAAGTGTCAGTGAAAGGATGCATGCGGAACATCTCAGACCGGACGCACCGAAAGAGGGATGAATCGCAGGGAGTGCTAGTCTTTCATGTTAGGAGTCCATCATCAAGGCTAAGATCAGAACGTCTCACCGTATGTTACGTTGCCCTATCGCAAAAGCTAAGTAGTAGGTACAGTGCAATCGAACATGGTGGACTGATGCACTCACGAAGTCTGTCGACGCCGACTGTATGCCATGCTTATAGTCGACGGGACCGAAGTTCTTAGAGTACACATCCGCCACCTCGTCGCCTGTATTCCGGATGTGAGCAGTGTTCGCCTCGCACAGGAAGAGCGGCTCACTGAGTGCCTTGTTCTGTCTGATGTCGTTTGTGGAACCACTCAGCTGCACATCCCCTTTGGTACCCGTAGCCAGCGCTGCCGCCCTGAGAGATTGCACGTTCAGTTGTGGGGAAGTCGAACGAGAAATAACTGCACACACTCAAAGCACGGAATGACACGTTTGACTGCAGCTTGGACCTCTGCACGTGTCGGTGCGCGGACATAATAGCTGAACGAAGAGGGATTGTTATTGTGAACGGAGCACGATCTCGAGACATACTCACCTCATCTTGGCATAGTCGGGTATAACTACAACAGCTCAGCCAATAGTCTGGGTGGATGAACAAACCGACCAACTGTTTGGAGTCCAATCCTTGCCCTCAATGATACCATGGACTCGATGGGTGGGCTTCAGCTGCTGTCGCAGAGCCGATATATTTGTGTATGCAAGAACGGCTGCGTCGAGGGCATTCTGTCCCTCCCAAGGAGACAATGCAGCGTGCGCCCTGCGCGAGGAATCAGTCACCGCCATACCACCGTGTCGAGGAAACCCACGTGTGGCCATGGTATTCGGCGATGACACGCTGCAAAGCGAGACAGCTGCTCAGACTCAGGGAGTGTGGCGGCCCGGGAGCGGGATGGCACCTGCACAACGGTGGTCAATTTGCAAGAGTTGGTGGTTCGATGATCGGCGGGCGTACATGACGCATGCATCCATGCCTTCATATGCCCCTTTCTCGAGGAGGATCACTTTTCCTCCTCCGCCTTCTTCAGCTACGACAGATGAGAAGATCGTTAACGAATGCCAATGATCAGAGGTAACGGTGCCAGTGAAGAGTACCTGGTGTACCGAGGAGAACGACTGTTCCGGAGATGTCGAACTTCTCCAGAGCAGCCTTTACCGCACAAGCCACTGCGACGCCTGCGGTGGCAATTAGGTTGTGCCCACACGCATGTCCGATGCCAGGTAGGGCGTCCATTTCTGAATTGACCCCAAGTGTGCGTCCGCCGTTCCCATGCTTGTACGTCGCGACCCACGCAGTCTCCAGGAGATAGTTGCGAGTAACATCGAAGCCTTGTTTCTCAACGAAGGCCGTCAAGACATCGTGAGCATGGCTGAGGCTGAATGAGAACACAGCTTGATGAATGCCAGTGTATATGGGTTCAACGCACCGTTCCTCGAATCTCAGTTCGGGATGATCTTGCGACATCGAACTTGCGCGTCAGACTTTTACAGTAGATTTGCGCTTGTCTTACCATGGATATCTTGATTCAACGCGAATAGCTCCTTGTCCAGAGCGGAGATCGTTGAAGAGATATACTCAAAATACTCAGGTTTGTAGATGTCCCCTTGCGCGATGTTAGGATTTGCGCTCTGACTTCCGGGTTGCCAGAAGACATCAGCCGCACTGGGAGCCATGGTGATGGTAGTAGCCAAGAAAGGTGTGCCTTGTCATGCTGTCAGCACCTGTATATATGCTGGAGCTTCGTGGGGGGCCCGGGTAGGAGGACGGATGACCGTACAAGGTTGTATCATGCGAGCATATCACGCCACACGGATCATCTTATCTCGCATGGAGATTAGGTTAGCGTCAGGCGGTCCGTCGTGCCCGCATCTCCAGAAGGCTTTCTAGAGAGCAGTCAACGCCAACGTTTCAAGCACGAACGACTGATTGAATATCCAAAGTACGCAGGAGCATATGATACAAATTATATGAAAGCAACCGAGGATGACGTATAGCTACAGCATAGTTCATGTCTGGTCGAAAGCCTCTACCCTCCACACCTTGATAACGCCCGCGCGATCGCCACTAACAAGGCCGCCACGGAATGGGGAATCTATGCAGGCGAGCGCAGCGATGGTATCTTGATGCCCCTTCAAGAGGTTCTGTTGATTATGGTTGATGAGCGATAAGCGTTGCGGAGGACGGTCGCGCTGGCTCGCAGAGTGCGCAGTGGCCCAGGTCTCGATATACGAGGAGGCATTCCCTGAAGGTGCGCGGATTGAGCTAAACACAGGTCGTCAGCAATGGCACCTCAAGACACTGTTTTGCAAAACGCACCTGTATGTAGGCTTATCGCTCTCAACCTCAATACCGCTTAGGACGACAGACCGTTCCGGCCGACCGAGGTCCCAGTAGCGAAGCTTGCAATCCTCCGAGCCAGTGATCAAGAATCCTTTGCCAGAGGAGCGCGATGACTTTGAGTCCGGCTCGGCCATATGCGATCGGTGTACGACTGTATGTCCACCGAATTCCGCTCCAGCCACGACCGCTCGAACATCGGGGAGTGGTGGTTGTGGCGTCTCCAAGCGAGGCGTCTCCATTCCGATGTAACCGGCAGGTTTTGCCATGCCATCGGTCGAGCCACTCTCCTGTCGGGCACGGACGAGGGCGGCGATAGCAGCAGCAGGGTTCGCCTCAGCTTCGTCCACGCTGACCTCCTTGGGCTCCTCTGTTGCCTCAGACGCGTTCACAACTGCTCTTGTGGTGAACGACTCCTCCAGAGTTGTCGTCTCGATGTCCCAGACTTCAAGAAGGGTATGCGACGGACTGTCCGTGGCGCTCTTCGGAGTCTCCACTGCGACGACGATCCACTTGCCCTTGCCTTTCGTCGGGCGTACGACCACTTGGTGCACCCGCCCGAACCGTCCCTTCAAGGACAGACCGACCTTCCAGCTCTTGATGAGGATACCGAAGCGGATGTCCCAGAGAGAAAGGACACCTGTTGACGTCCCGCAAATAACCCAAGCCCGCTTCCGGTCTAGGCAAATGCATGTGATCGGCCCATGATGTCGAGGGTTCTCCATCCGCTGGAGGGAGCGCATCGCGCGGAGGTCGAGGATGGTGATGGCGGAGTGAGTAGTGGCGTAGATCAGGTTCGAGGAGGTATCTGGATCAAAGATATGGTTTGTCGATGTCTCAACACGAACAACTGTATCCTCACCTGTAGAGTAGTGGACCATACTAGTGATATATTCTCCAGGGGTATCCATGCGATGCTCGCGAACGACTTGCAGCTTGCTGTACTTGGGCAGCGTCCCGCTCTGACTTACATGCACGCGAACGATATGCAAGCTCCCATCGTCCGCAGCGCTGGCGAAACAGTGCAAGCCCTCGAGCATGCACACGCACTTGACCCGCGCATGGTGCTGGTTGTATGTATGCCGCGGCTTGCTGGTCACGTTCCGCTCCAGCCGCGCAGTGTCCCAGACCTTCACCGTCTTGTCGTCAGACGAGGATATGAAGAACATGTGGTCGGGCGACACCGCGATGCCGGTTATCGCTTCCGAGTGTGAGTTGAAGTGTGCGATGAGGGACGCCTCCAAGCGGCGCGCACTGCCGTCCCGAGGCATGAAGCTGTGGCGCGCAGCATTCCGTCGGCGGACAGGGCCTTCGTGTACTCTGGGGCCGAAGTCGTTCTGGAGGTCGCGGTTGTTATCAAGGTACAAGTGCTCCAGGAGGTTGCTGATCCCAGGCTCTTGCCCGTCTATAAGATGCAGCGTAAGCGACTCGTTGAGGAATAGCGAGTGGTGAGAGGGACTCACCATAACTGGATATTGGGGCAATCGACGGAAGACGTGGCCTCTCCTGCCCTCGAACCGTACCAGCAACCGACACCGGCGACGTCCTCCCAGACGGCGACTGCGAGCCTTCCGACAATATCTGCGCATGCGCCTCCAACAGACCCGTCGCACTGGCCTTCGACGATCCCACCGCAGGTGCGGCCTTCTGCCCATCTCCAATAGGGAAGCGATGCATCGCACGCAGCGCGGACGAGTTCGTGTTCGACACCGTAGATTCTGCCGGGCTGCCGGGCCGCTCGAGCTGCGGTAGTTCAGGCTGTGCATGCGCTGGGGGCAGCCCGGTGTCCACAGAGAGAGGGTGCGGAACGGGACTGCGCGGCTCGCGCGAGCCAGGGACTGCGAGGCTGTTTGCAGAATTGTTGATGAGGGCAAGTCGTCGGCGGAGGTCCTCGAAAGGGGCGCCCGTGGCGGTGGGTCCGTGGTCGATGCTCAGGGTACGATGCGTGCGGGGCGTGCCTGGCGATCGTAACTCCGAGTTCAGTCGGTGAGCGGATATCCGGGAGGGCCGCCCTTCTAACTCAGGCGTCCGCAGGAAGACAGTCTGCGGCACGACTCCGAGTTTCTGCAGTTCAATCGTAGTTGTCACCTTGAGTGCATCTGACTCCACCTCAACGCTGACTCGCGACGCAAAGCTGTATATGGAACACGCATTAATGAGATGATGATGCATATGCGCAGATGTTCCAATGCTCACCTGGAGATCGCGCGCGCCAGTTTGACGACATAGTCCCTCATCGCTTGCAACTTGTTTTCCTCGGTCGAAGTCATACCAAGTTGTTGAAGTCTCGATATCTGGGCCTCATCCCTACATCATGCCCGTATGAGCACTTAACAATGGCATGCAAGGTGATCCACCCACTCTTCCGATCTGACGCGCGAGGACGGTGTCCCGGATTGTCGAACTGAGGCCATGCTCTCCCGGGGTGACTCAGACTTCGTGCTCCGGTGCGACCTCCAAAAGTTAGTCTTGTCGGCCTTCATAGCCCATTGAACCCCAGCCTCGAAGATTTTCCGGTCCAGCTAGCCAAGTAAGGTTGAGTCACAAAAGCTGCCGATCTGTTGCGAGAATAGTAACGTACCGGAGGTTTCAGTACCATTAGCAGTGTCCTCTCGTCCACCTCTCGGACGTCCGACCGGAGCAAGTGCCGCAAAGACGGATAAAGGATGCACCACACGTCACTCGGAGGCAGGTGCTTTGCAGCAGACGCAATGAACGCTGCAGCGCCTTCGATATCGGAGGTGACGATGTCAGTCCACACATCAAGGGTCGTAAATGCGTTCCGGAGACGAACCTTGCCTGATCCAGATATTAGGATGATAGAGGAAACCCAGCGTTGCGCTCATCAGTTCCCATATCCGCATCTTCTGAAACAACCCAAGTTCGCAGAGGCTAGTCAGGGATGCGAGGACCTTCGCGACTACAGTCTCCTCGACATCTGCCAGGAACCCCAGTCAGTATGACCCCAACACGTGCGGTACCGCAAATCGGTTGCGCACCAGAAAGAGCTTGAATCATCAACGGCAGAATGTACTCCTCGAGGCTGCGGCCACCAGCACATGCCGCCACGTCGACGATGCTATCGAAGAACGCATACCGCAGCAGCCAGTCCCGGTCATTCAGGTACGTGATCATATGGCTGAGCAACACGTCATTCGTCTTCTGGCGGCCGAGGAAGATGCATAGAGAAGATATGTTGTGGAGGACTGCGCGTTTCACGACGCTGGATGGGTCGACCAACAGCGTGGCGAGGTGCTCTTGGATGCTATTCTGGAGGTCGCTCATGCTCGCATCGTATGACACCTAGTACAGAGTAAGGATCAGCGCATGTCAGTTCAGGATGAACAAAGCGTGCACCTCGAAATGTGCCTCGTCATATTCCTGCGTATCCGGCGAGAGCTTGTAAGAGCCGTGTGCCTTCAGCGCTTGTCCCATCTCCAGGTATCGCACCGCTGTGTCCGCGAGCGGCACGATGATCTGCGCATACATGCAGCGAACCAACACCTCCGGGTCGCGCACGAGGTGTGCGATGGCTGGTATGATATACTCTGGGAATATGGCCGCATTCGAAGGCGTAATGACCGTCACAAGCATCAGCACCTGCATGAGAGTGCGAAGTGCAGCCGCGCGGACAATGGCCGCATCATCGTGCAGGAGGTCCACTATGTACGGGACCATCCGATCAAGTTTGGCCTCGTCCGTCAAGTGGGAGGAGAGCGCGAGGAAGACGTCCAATGCGCGGACTTTCGAGCTGGGAAGGTAGCAGTTCCGGATGTTCGCGCATATGAGAGACAGGATGATAAGTGCAGGGCCATCTGTTGACTATATTAGTTCGATTGCGTACGTAGATCACGAAAAGTATACCTTCAGCCGCCGCTCGTTTCCCCGCAGACCACGCACTGTGTAGCTTGCTCTCGCGGTTTGGGATGCTAAGTTCGACCGGAAGTACATCCTACATCCTGCAATGAGGATATGCGGTGCAATGAAGCGCGACGAATCACCTACATGGAACGGTCGTGTCGAGATCAGCTGAGGCGTGTAGTCGACCTTCACGTCCATGACAGTCTCTTCGACCGTCTCATTGATCAAATACGGTTCGACGCTCTCATAGTCCGCCCATATTCTTTCCATCCGGTGGTCAGAGTCGCTTGGCAGAGGGTCATTCGGCATGTCACCATTCAAGGCGGCACTTGACGAGCCGGCGGCTCCTGCGCCCTTGTGCGCGGAAAGAGTGGCCGAGGAAGGGCCAGCGGACGGCGTGGTGGAGGCGGAGAAGAGAGAAGGCGAGTTGACTTCATTCACAGACGAGACATAGTTATGCAGGAAGGAGTAAAAACTCTCTGGGAAGACCGTCCCGCGGGACGTGTGCAGGAGCGTGTCGAACGTAGGACGCGTCGAAGGGTCAATCGCGATCATCTGCTTGATGAGTTGCTGCGAGCGCGAGTCTGAGAAAGAGGGTAACGCTGCACAACAAGTGCACTCACCCTCACACCCTCGTCCTCCACAACGGAGAGTTGTGTATCGACCTTGAGTTCTCCTTCGCGATACTTGAAGAGCTCGCTGAGAGTAAACAACGGCTTGCCCTCCAGGAACAACTCCGCGATGACGCAGCCCGCGCTGAAGCAGTCCATCGCCTCCGTGACCTTGCCGTCCCTCTTCCCCTCGCCATCCTCGCTCGCTAACTTGGACTTCTTCGCGCTGATATCGGGGTTCTCGCTCGCAGTGTAGAAGCGTTCAGGTGCGATGTAACACGAGCGTCGGCCAGAGGTGTCAAAGAAGAACGAGAAGTCGGACGGGTCGTCTAGAGGGAGGTACGTCGGCTTGTACGAGGCAAAGTCCGAGACATAGACCCAGTTCCACGAGGTGACTAGAATGTTCTCAGATTTGATATCGCCGTGCGAGACCTTGCGGTTGCGCGCGTCGCGGAGGGCGTTCAGTATCTGGAAGGCAATCCACTTCTTCTCGACCAGACTGAGGAATGGGCGTGTACTGGCGGGCGCATGGTTGAATATGGGGTGGCGAAGAGCATGCAGAGACGCACCTTATCCTGTCGTAGAGGTTGCTCGCGACCCACTGCCGTATCACGTACCCCGCCTTGTCCGTCTCCACAAAGGACTGGTAGCTGTACACGTTCGGGATGTCCGCCAACGCCTCGCGTTCCACTTCGCACCATCAGCTACATTTCATAACATGCACTTGGTTACATACTCTTCAGTCTCCTGTGGTACTTCCTCAAGCTCATGCCCGGGTCGGGCTTGATGAATATCTTGACCACTAGGTACCCATTCTTGTGCCGACTCTTCACCGTCTTCAGAAACCGAGCAGAACCGAGACTAGGGAGGTAGATAGGTGACAACAAGCATACCCAAGTAGCGCGAATCACGTACCTTCCTTCGTACACCACGTCCCCACCCAATTCAGCCACAAACGAGTCTAACGCACCGCTCGTGCGCGTCAGGGATTGCGCGTTGCCCATAGTTCAAATATTCCGACCGTCCAGGTTACAAGAGTCCTCCAGAATACGAGACAAGCATCAAACAAAGCAGAAGCGAGGTTGAGACAGAGCGGCGGAAATGGGATAAGAGGAAGGTCAAGCTGCAAGTCGTCCAAACCTGGAGAGCATACTTACTGTACTTACATACAGGAGCCGGGAGATGCCGATCTTATGTACTTCGCGCTGATTTCGGCGTCCTTAGGCATTTGGTCTCATGCGTTTCAAAAAATGGAATCCATACGCGTACATATTAGAGCTGTTGTCAGGTAATCACATCAGGAAGAGAGGAGAGTCAATATGCTACAATGTACCCTAGGTATGCAGTAGGTAATAACGTTAATGCGTGCGGGGGGACCATAACGTTACTGCAAGGCAAGCAATCGTCTACGGCATGAGATATCCTAGTCCAAGGGAAAGAAGAAACAGGAATGATGCTCGACGGAAGACGGGAAGGGTCAGAAAGCGGACAACGAAAGCAGAGCGGTGGGCACGTGACTGAACTGAATGGGGCGAACAATGGGGAGACGGATATAGGCCAAGCAGGTGCAGTGGCGGGAGTACCCAGGTGTTTCAAACGTCGGTAGCGGTGTTGCTTGGGTAAAGTGTGGTGGGAAGGGAAGAATGGTTGGCCGCAGGCTGCTCAACAAGGGTAGCAGGGTCCCGCGGCCAGGAGATGGTCAGCATGCCTTCAACGAGGGTGCTGCGGACGTGTACAGCCTACAGGAGAGGACAATCAGCTGCCGGAACAATCTGGATACGCAAACGGTCAGACTCACGTTGACACCAGCTGGGAGGTTGATCTCGCGACGGAACTTGCCATACTTGAGCTCGCGCACAGGGTACAGCGCGAGTGTGGCGACCTCCGACTCAGGTGATACCGCGTCCGCTCTCGGCTCCGAGGACGCGTTCGCGCTTCCACTCCCGCTCACATGGAGGTGAGGACCCGTTCGCTCGCCCTCGACAATGAGCCGTCCATGCTCGATCCGCACGGACAGATGCTCGGCCTTCATGCCGGGAACCTCCAGCATGGCGGTAATGTACGGGTTGTTCGGATCATCGCAGAGGTCCATCCTGAAAGTAGGCCGCATATGTCAGAAGTTGCGCTTACGAAGACTGAGGCGAGACACGGACGTACCTGGGCATGAAGACACCCGATCTCTTCTGCTGAATCCTCTGCCGCTGCAGCTCGATGTACGCTCGGGCAAGCATGCGGTCTAGGTCGCGGTACCGCGGGTCCTCCTTTTGCGCCTGCATCATCTTCTGCACCTTCGTGAACGCCGTGCGAGAAACTGGGTATGCAGAGAGTGTCGTGTACTGAGGAGACATGAGGTGTAGTAGTTTTCGCCTGTCTGTGGCGGGGGGATTGTGGGCTGAAGTTTCGGAGGGGAGCGGCTTATATACCTCGGTGACTCAAGTTCGTGGGGATCTGGCACAAGGATCTGGCGTACCCCGCATTATGATTCCGTTGCCTTCTATGGTCCGCCCTCTCCAAGCCAAAACGGATCATGACTCGACCCGTGCCGACACACGTCCTCCTCCTGTCGCAGCGACTTTTTCGCCGAGATTTGCGGTGTATGCGTGCGCCGTAAATCTGACATTCTGAAGTCATCGTCATCGAGGATGATCAAGCAGAATGTTCACTAAAGGCCGTGCAGTGGCGGAGGTGAGTAAGGACCGGCGGAAGCAGTGCAGCGGCCGGGCGCTTTATTTATCCGCTTCCCTCCGCAGCCGACTTGGGGGCGCTTACAACCGCAATTCGGTGTGTCCTGCGCGGACCGTGAACTGCACAGACTGTGGACTGTACGGACTCAGTGTGTGAACAGCATGGCAAGATACGACCACTCTCTAAGCTCTATGGGTTGTTGTTATACGCTTACATACATAAGCTGCGCCGAGCGTGGAGGTCCTCCCCGACCGGGGTTCGGACCTAGATGACGAATCGAAGGGTATTTCCTCTTGGCCATGCTATGTGAGGTTTTGACATTTGCAGATGAGAATGAGGAAACATGCTCACCGTGACCAGGCGTCCAATCCCGCCATGCACAAACGTTAACGTCCGCAGCCGGCCGCGGTGCACAGCATAGCCACACGGTACACCGGTCATTATTCGTACTGCTTCGCGGACGAAGTTAGGTGCATACGTGTCACGGCCAGGCATCAGCGCATTATATGACTTGAGAATCGGCAGCAATAGTGACCATGAGTCGCAGAGAGTCAACGCCCGTATGTGTGTGCAGCTGATTTCTACGAATGAGGCAAGTGGTGAGCTGCGTAGCACTGTAGCACAAGATGCAGGACTGAAGAGAACTATACTATTGCCTAGATATGCAGCATGACTCGTTCCGATAGCCGATAGCCTCCTAGTTCTTGAACAGCTGCGGCTCGACAGTAGGAGACCATGCGACCCTATATGTGGGAGCCGTGTATGTCTGTCTGTTCGACATATTCAGCATTAGAGCAACGAAGTTCATATTACTTGCATCATGCTGTGCAAGTCCAGGAATGTGGACTTGGCCCAAGGGTTCTGAATAACCAGAACCGCGTTCAGCAGTTGAGTTCGATAGATGGTACATCCTGAGAGACAAGGCGAAACTCACCTGGTGCAATGGTACGAGACGGCGCATTGTCGGTGAATTTCTGCGGTATGCCATGCCGTGGAGGCTGGAGGTCGAAATCCGCAGTGCGGTCAGTCACAAGGAGTCCAACCTGTGCAGGTGAGTAGGTATCGCAATGTCAGGACATACACCTATCACCCAGCCGAACGACACAAGTGGACAGCGCCGACAGCGTAAAAGTACACATCGGTCACCGCAGCAGAGAACGCCCTGCCTGCCTACGACATTCGGCAGCAAATAGTGACATGTCAGATGTCACTACGCTTTCCCTTCATCAAGGATGCATGCGAAGGATTCGCGCTCAATGGCGACGTGAACAAGCGTGCACCAGAAAGATGATCGCATGGCAGGACAATCTCCTTGATGCTGAGAACTTTATGTTGCACGGTGAACACCAGTGAGAACTGCGCACCTGACATCCATATTTGAGCGCGGTGTGAGCTCAGGAATGCGCTCTGCAGTAAACCTGCCTGACTTTCGAAGTATCGTGTGGCAGACGAAACTGAATAATGATAGGAGCATACGTGTCCAGATGGTTATTGACAGCGGATAGTGAGATAAATGAAAGTAGAAGCAGCCGTAATGGCTCGGCGTGAGTCGCAAGGAGTCATTCCACGGCGTACACATACATGCAGGGTCACGGTGGACATGCTATGCCTGCCAATGGAGCAAGTTGGTTAACTTGGCCGCGCACAACACGAGTCTATCATCAACGCACCAATGCCCATGCATATGCTATGACTCGTCTCACTGCGAGACTGCCTGCCCGTGCTTGGCGAGCGTACGGGAGTTGACCGCGACGAAGTGGTAAAGCACCACCGTCAGCATCGCCAGCGCACCGAGCGAGTTCGCGAGGTTGTACAATGTCGTGTTTGTGATCATCCTGTCGGTCCACAATGTCAAGAGCAGTGAGAATGGGGTTCAGACTATGCCAAGGAATGAGCATGACGAACCTGACGTCGTGGTCGCCGTCAAGCTAGTGTTTGTCCGTATTTGGCGCGTGGCGACGGGAGTCTGGGCGCCGGTGTCGGGATGCTGTCGCGAACTCACCCGACGCAAACGACGTGTTGTTCACTCTCTTCCACCTCTACCTACCCGTGCATAACGCCAAAAGTCTGCGACGATGAGGCCTACGGAGATCCGCCGAAGTGAAATGCCTGGCCGTGAGTGACTTGCACACACTATCGTGCAGTGTTCAGCAAAACTCTAACAATATGTGCGTTCTATAGCCAAGGTTTACGTGAGTGTTGCATTCTGTCTGCCGCGTCGCGACAAACTCTGCTTGTGAGGTGGACTGGCGACAAGAGAATTCAGAGGACGGAGAGGCGTTGGAACGTGACGCTAGTGTGGACGTGGTCGCTGACGGGCATACTTGCACTTCTTCAGAACCTCTGGTGGGGCGACAGGGGTGTTCAGAAGCAGAAGGGTGTCATTACCTACGGTGCGTGCTTGCTTTCTCGTTGGAGACCACGAAGTGCTGAACTGTATGCCTTGCTCCGGTGCATTTTGTCTGCCGACCCATCTCGGCCGTACATGCTCATCTGTCCTGTACTTGATGGCGAACAGGCGTGTCTCCCTTCCGCCAACGCGCCGCGAAGAACATGTTCTCGAGCTACCTCTTCAACGGCTACCGCCGCCTCTCCTCTCAGCTCGTCTACTGGGTCATTCCCTTCGCCTTCGGTACGTTCTCCGCGTCTCGTGACCTTCTCCACCCGGAGGCCTGTGTTCACTCTCCTCCTAGGCTACGGCACGTATGCGTGGGCGAAGCGCTACGATGCATGGCAGAACAGTAAGGCGGCGCACGTTGCGGGCCACGGCGCGCACTGAGGAGCATAGAACGGTTACACCGCCCCGGAACCATATCCCTTCCTGTAGAGTCGGTGCCTAATTCCACGTTCTTTCTGCGTCTCTCTGTCGGCTTCTGTCCGGGTGCTGTGAACAAATAGCACGACTGTGGGCTGTAGCTCTATGCGCCCTCTGCGTGGTACGTTCCGGTATCTTCCGATGACTCTGACTGTATTGCGCAGGCAGCGGTCGGCGCGGCGTGCGCGTGTAGGGCTATCGTTGGAAGATTGCACGGATACATGATGAGCTTCCCCTGAGTTACCCGCACTGGTGGTGCGATGTCGTCTCAATGTCTTCCGACTCGGGGCCGCGTCCTAACTTTCCCGATCCATGCGTGTCCGAACAACTAACTCGGCACGTATACACGTTGCCCGCGTCGCGCATCGGTGAGTACAACCAAGTATCAGGTTTCGCCCATGTCGTGAACTCACAAGTTCAAGGACAGACGAAGGTATGATCCGCCTATGGGTGATGTTCGACCCGAATCGTCGGCAAGTAGCTTTCACATCTTGCTTCACTATCGGAGATTGTACGCCCCTTTGCACTAGGGTGCCGCGACAACACAACATTAGTGCTGTAAGTAATGACTCGGCATAGAGAAGTTTCACGTTGACTATATCGTGGGCGCTAAATCTGCTTGGTCGAGCCCTAGCGCAGCTCCGAGTCATAAACTGCAGCTTGCAACATTATCACTTCACTTCCATTCCTGAATCCTTCTGAGTCACTTTGTGGGTGGTATATAGTTCAGCTCATCCGCGTCTCGATCTCTTCCGTAACTCAAGCCACGACCCGTACAAGCCTTCGCCATCCCCAGCCCGCCTTTACCCGCAATGCCCGTCCGTCTTCCGCGTTCCAAGGCTTCATCCGTTCTCGAGAAACGACTTCGACGGACTATGTCCGCCGATGAGACTCGCCGTCTCGTCGCGTACGCTCGCGCCCTGAAACTCCGTCGGAATCAGCAGCGGATTTATAAGCCGAGGTCAGTTACCCCGTCCTGCCTCGGAAACCTTTCTTGCTGATACATTTCCGCGCGTATATCTGCAGGATGGAACTGTGGGATGACGGAGACAATCCGCTCGTCACCGCCGTGTTTGAGTTGCCCGGCTTGCGCCCGGAGGATGTGTCCGTTGACGTTGTCGACGGCCGGCTCATCGTCAGCGGCGAGCGTCGTCAGCATGTGCTCTCCACGACTGCTTCCGCTCAGGCCATTGATGAGCATGACGAAGACGGAGACGAAGCGGTGTCGACTGCGGGCCGCTCTGGCATTTTGCAAGTTCGGGAGATCAAGTACGGCTTTTTCCGCCGTGTCGTCTCTGTTCCTGCTGGATGTACCGTAAGTGGCGGTACATGACTGGTTCAATGTCCTTTCACTGACATGATCGTTGCGGCATCCATAGACGAACGACCTGGAGGCAACCATGGAGAACGGCATGCTCACCGTGTCATGGCCTCGTGCACATACCCAGGCGCGGATCTCAGCTATTGCGCATAGCGATAGCTCACCTACTCATGATACCCTTGGAGATGTTGGTGCTACTCCTCGATTCTCGGGTTGCAACTCATCTCGCTCTATGTAACACTCGGATGGATGACCTCTTATTGTTGTACCTTACCCACTCACTGATGAATATATTACGCTCACGTATAAGTCAATTCAAAAGTATCGCCTGTATGCATGGTATCTGCCATAAGATAATCGCACATGTTGTCTTAGGCACGCGATGGGTCAGAATCTCTCTGCCTTGCCGAGGTCGAAGGGGCGGCGTCACGGTACATCTCATCTTATCGTTACATGATAAGATAAGATTGAGCATAAGAGGGAACCAAATCGGGCATCTGAGTGTATTCAGGTCACTCCCATCGCAACGTGTTGTGTGCTCAGCTACTGCACCCAAGACCCGTGCCCTCTCTACGCGTATATCGTAAGAATCATTATCCCCGGCGGGTGTTTTGACTGAAATGCCGCCTGCAGATGCATCGATGTTTGACAATCGTCGATAGTCTCGAGGACATCTTCGAGTGCATTGATGGATACGACTACACCGACGGGCTCCCACAGTGCAAATTTCGGAAAGAGAGTGCCCTTCGTACCCTCGCTGCGCTTGCGTGCACCTGCAGGAAGTTCAGGGACGTTGCTCAGGATGTGTTATGGCGCGAAATTCCAGACATCTTCGTCCTCGTGCGGTATATCCTCCCAAGGAAAGTCCGGAACTACAGGGCGTCTGAACGTACATTGGTGAGGCTGTTTTGCAAGGGACTCCTAACATCTGGTCACTCACTGTCATGTTTCAGTACTTGACTTCCGGGGCGACAGACGCGACATGGGATCGCTTGGACAAGTTTATCCCCCGCATACGATCCGTAGGGAGACGATTGCCCTATCTCGACAATCCCAGATGTCACCTTGATAGTACCTCAGTACTACAACCGCTACAGGACTACCTCCATAGGAAGCACGGGGGGTCTTTCCCAAATCTCACGGATGTCGTCTTCCAGCATCATTGGTCGCATCCAGTATATGTCCGTCTTCTCTTGCTCCCGCAACTCTTGACAGTCCGATTCCCCTTGAGAGTCTTTGCAGACGAGGTACGTAGGATCCACGTGCTTGCTCTTTACGGCGCGGGATCCTACCTATTTACCCCATAGATCCAGGAGAATGAGTATTATCGTGGCAGCGAGACCGACGAAGCCACCAAACTGTCAATCATAGATGCCTTCCCCGAGATGCGTTCACTGAGGAGGGTGTGGATGCAAGTTGAGCTCCTTTTCGAACCCCCAATCATTATCCATCTCGCATCACTGCCAACATTGGAGGAAATGTGCATGGACAGCCACTGGTCCGACGCCGACACTCGAGTCTCGCAAAGTACAAGCCTATTCTCTTCCCTCCGCAAGCTGCACTTAACCGGTATAGGCACGACTAGCGATCCACCCACATATTTCTTGTCCTCTATCAACCCGGCATCCCTGAAGAGTCTTATGTTGTTGTGGCTCGAGTCTGCCGAAGACGAGCGTGTAGGGGGAATGTACCTACGCAGCCTCCTCTCCATTTTATTCACCAACGGGGCACTTCAACTTCAAAACATCCGAGCCGCCTACCGTGGCGACGAGCGGTCCCTCACGAATCTTCTGATCGGCGGCGGAATAAAACCATATCTGCGGTCTCTTCCCGATGGCGCAACGTACCTGCGTTCGCTCTGTGACCTCACATCGTTGCACAGGATCGAGCTAGAGATAGATGTCGTCTTCCAGCTCAGCGACGACTTCCTGGTACAACTGGCGAGCAGCCTGCCGCACCTGCAGTGCCTGAGCCTCGTACCAAGGATTCTCTATCCGTTCCATCTCGCCGAGGAGGCCGAATTGCCTACGTTCCAAGGGCTCCTCGCACTTGTCAAACACTGTCCATATCTTTCTGTGGTCAGGCTTGCTGTGCGTACCACATTCCCTATGGAGACTGGAGATACCAATGCGGAGCCTCCCCAACCGTTGCTGTCCTCACCCAGCATGCGGGTGCTCGAACTCTTCACTACTCCGGTTAGCGATGGAGTTGATCCCAACATGGTAGCATTCATCATGTTCACATTTTCGAACCTCGAACGGTTTCGCGTCGTCCTTCCTGCCCCTAGAGATGAAAGTTATACCGCGGAGAAGAGGGATCATGCTTGTGCGCGATGGTCGAGCGTCATGGAAGACATATTTGCCGCTCAAGTGGCTGGCGGCAAGGACGTTGACCGGTGAGCTGTCAGTTCAGAGACTTGGTTGATACCAAGCTGCTGACCCATTGTATAGGGCGAAGTGGTATGTGAGATGAGGGTTGTACTACGCCGCGTAGTCATTTTGTAGTTTCAAACCGACTCAGCCGTCACTGGACGTCCTCTGTGATTTAACTGGCCTGGGGCTACTGTACTGAGGTTGTTGATCGCGGCCGTGCTGGACATTGACGACGAGAATGCTACGTCCCATGCGAACTTCGAGTTCAGCCTCTTCTTGAACTCTTCCTGAATTTGCAGGCACCTCTTCGATCAATACATTTGAATCTTCAATCTGTGGCGATGCCGCCGGACGTCTCGTGTTGCCAAGCAAAACTTCTGCTGCAGAACTCACTGCAAGTAAGTCTGGGCCCTGTTCCTCATGCTTTCTCCGACCTTTGTGTTCCTTCAGCGAGAACAGGCTGCAAGAAGGTTCACCTGCTACACATACGTGTAAGTGCGTGGCTTCATCAGTCATCCAAGCTATCCCGCACCCTGGACCAATGGTCCATCGGCTTACCAGTGCAAAGTAGTACCGGAGGTGATTTGCGCCCGAATTGTCGGCACACGCTATGCACGACATGATATTGATCCGCCCTAGTAGTAGGGTAGACGGAGGCTGTGTTTCCCAGGGGTGGCTTTCGATGGCCGTATGTTTTGCGGGGGCGCGTATAAAGACGAATAGACCGAGGATCTTCGCGTCTTCCTCCCTCCCGCAATCAGCACATCCGGAACGTCCTTCCCTCAACCTTCCCTTCATTTGCGCTTCGCATCCCGGTCGTGCTCTCATTCTTTTCGTGTTCGCGTCTACAAACCGAGTACTAGCTTTCTTCCAGTAATTTGTGAGTGGCATCGTCTACTTACGAGGCTCCCCCGCCCCAGTCGCAAGCCTGGCTGAAGGCGGTCTCAGATATATTTTATCCCAAGCCAAAATGAAGGGCTTCAACCACCTCTTCGCCGGTGTCCTCGCCGGACACAGCAGCACCCAGAGTCTCACCGGAAACCTGAAGCCTGTTCTCGCGGCGACCCAGGACGTCGTCCCCGGCGTCGGTCCCACCGCGCCCGGTCCTGGCGACGTCTTCAAGGAGGGCACAAATTGCACATTCTCGTGGACGCCGGACCCTGCGGGGCTGTGGAAGGAGACGAGCGTCGAGCTCATGTCTGGAGACAACTGGAATATGGTCCATATCACAAGTACGTGACCGCGCACATATGCACTCCCACGTACCACCCGCTCCCAAGCATAGCTAATCAATTCCCCTTGTCCACAATCTCCTTCACGCAGCTGTCGCGACCTTTGACGGCACCGACGCGAGCCAGACATCGTTCAGCTACCCCTGCCCCGACGTGAGTCCCATCTCTGTATCTGCGGTGCACATCTCCGCAGAGACGATAGATAAACTTCGTGATGCTGATGATCAACAACGACTGCGCTCGCGCGCGGGCGAAATTCATTCGCGTATCGCACACCACACAGGTCACGCCCAACTCGGCCATCTACTTCTACCAGTTCTCATCGTCCGCCGCGCCCAAGAACCTCACCTGGACGACGCGCTTCACCATCGCCGCTGCGGACGGGTCCACGACGCCCCCTGCGAACGACACCCAGCCCGACGGGCAGAAGATCCCGTGGGGCGTCGGCGCACTCACCGACCCATCCAAGGCGGTGGCCGCGCCCAGCTACCTCGGCGGCGCGACTGCCAGTGCCTCTGCCAGTGCCTCTGCCTCTGCCTCTGGCACCGCGTCTGTCTCTGCGACGAGCTCCGGGCCCGCAAGCACGGGCACGAGCGACGCGAGCGCGGGCACGACGGTGTCGTCTGGATTGAACTTGGGCGCGACGACAAGCGCGGGTGCGGCGCAGGCGTCGGGGTCGACCAGCGCGGTCACCCAGACGAGCACGGTGTCCGCGCCGTCGTCCTCGGGGAGCGCGACCGGCGGGAACGGCAACGGTGCGATCTCTGCGCAGGCGAACTTGGCGGTCAGCGCGGTTGCGATGGCGTTGACGGCGTTTGTGTTTGGCATTATGTCGTGATGAGCTCGGCGCGCATGGGTGCATGGCGGGTTCGTGGTTTGTGCGTATGGATGGTACTTACTTGTTTATTGCATGCTCGGGTTTTTGCTTCGCAAAGTTGCTGTGCACGTTGGTTTCTGCAGGTTTATGCTACGCGCGACCCGGCGGTGACATCTTCACAGATAATTAACACATGGGTGCGCGCGTGCCCGACTCCGTACGATCTCCCTACATTGCACCGCGGGCAGGCGCGTCCCGACGGAGTCGTTTGTCTCTGAGACACTCTCTCACAGACAAACTTCTCAGTCGAGGCGCGCGAGTCCGACCACCTTGCCCTTTCCCTTTCCCTCTCCCAATCCCAAGTCTGTCCCGCACCCGCACCGCGCCGAGTCTTGAAGCTTGAAGCTTGATGAGGCAGAAGCCGACCTTGGACCGGACGAAGGCAGAAGAAATGAGGGTGAGTAGGGGGTGAGTGCAGCCCAACCCCCACCGCGCCCCCGTTCTTATATGCGCGCACCGCGCAGGTAGCTTTGGCCCTCCACTCGCCGCCACCGCGACGCTTTGCGCTCGCATTGACATTGCACGCGGCGTCCCATGCGTGCGCTTGATGTGGTGTGCCGACGCGGTGGCCCAAGCGCGTCTTGTCAATGTCCGCCTGGGTCGCTGCTTTGTGCGACAACAATGCGGCTTTGAAGCCAATGCTTTGCGATCTTGCATGCAGGCCTAGGCTGTACGGTGAGCAGTGGGTGGCACGTCGGTCGCTATGGTCTTTGTGGCAACTTGCTCTCGTCATGCAGAGTACTCGCATTTCGGAGACGATGTCTGCTTGCAGGTCCCTCGCGATCACTCCAAATACAAGATCGCGCAATGGATGAATCCCGGTCACAGCGGACTCCTCAGGTATGTCTTTCGTACTTGTGGAAGTCGTTTACGAACGGGAGTGACAGATACACTGGCACAGACGCTTGAAACCTTTTGCATGTGACGGTGCAAGCACTGGGTCTCACCACCGGACGCGCCGATGCAAGACATGAGCCACTACGGGTTTAGTCAGAAGGGACCTGCGCATGCGTTGCCGACTCGTAACGATTCCTAGTATATGAACACGCTACGCCATGCGGTTACTCATTCGCTTGCTATCCGTCGCGTGCTTTCTGAAGCCTCAGCCTGCGAGTAGTGGTCCTCGCTACCCTCCGCCAAGTCCACTAGTACTGGTCACTGGTCAGGACATTCATACTGTACTTCGCTCTTGGTATGCACTCTCTTATGGTTGAGAAACAGCAGGCAAGATTGACAGACGTACAGTACCACGTTCTGCCATTCCCTCCTAATGCCATGTGCTCAGCGCCAGAGGAACCGCGGACTTGAAACTTGAGCTTGAGCCCCATGTCGTCAGTTGCCTTCAACCGTAATATGCGTACCGAGACGACAACGAACTTGACGAGTCTCATAGTCTGATCGGCTTACCAAAGCCACTACTGTTTACTAGTAGTACTCTACATACCCCCCTCCCCCCCGACTTGAATGCTGACTTGGGTGAGATGACTAGAGACTGTGTACCGACGAGACACGTCTAAGCGTCGTTCCGGCCCTTAAGTATCGACACAGTCTGCGAAGATAATGACTGATAGGCCTTGCACGATGCACTATGGAATATGTAGAGTCCGATGCTATCCTCTCCGTATATTCAATGTCCTGCGAATATAATCTCGCCACCGGCGCTCTCCGGGAACATGGTTCCTCCAGGCTCCTCCTCCCGCATGAGATATCGAGAAAATCGTCGCACGATGGCGGCCACCCGCACGACTAGGACCGCACGACTAGGAAGTTTGTACAGAACACCTTGACACTACTAGTACACAGGGCGATAACGCAGTTACATCAATGAACATGGGACATCAATGAGGCTTCTTCTTGCTTCTTGCCCCGAAGCTTGAACTCCGCCGACGGAGGTGGACTGTTATGCCGTATTCCCCACAGCCACTGCTTCTACCTCTTCCACGGTGATACCTGCATTCTCATCCTCGAGGATGGGTGTGTCGACTTGGGCATCGGGGGTGGCCTCGCTCTTCTGCTTCTTCTTCGCAGCGGCCTCGCGGGCTGCGGTAGTTATATCCTCTCCGAAGATTCGCATGCTCATCGCACTAGACAGATGCCGGAGGATGAGCCAAACGGATGGTGTTACGACATTGACGAGAACGCCCAGGGCAAGCAGTGCGTCCTCGTTGTGGGCGTGTACGTACCTCTTTGCCCGTTTGTCGAGCATGAGCATAACGGACACGTTGGACTTCCATATGGGTAGCACGAGCTCATGCGCGAGCCTTCCGTCCAGATACCGAGCGTGAGTAGGGCCGCAGAGGCAGGACATAGGGTTCACTCACGTAGTACCCTCTATTTGACCGGGCTGGAAGCGCACAACGTAACTGCCGTTGGCTGGAGCGTTCTGCGATTAGAGACGCTCCTCGGATGCAGACGGACAAGCCCTGCACGCACCTTTTGCGTTTATCATTGATTGGAAGGACTCAGGGAACCCCGAGGTCAGGGGGTAGTACGACTCCATGAAGATCTTGAGAGCCGCGAAATCCGCATGGATGATGGCCTTGGGTCCGATGTAGGGGAGGACAACGGGGAGACCCTCGCTGAGGACGCGGAAGTGCGTCTCGCCGCCCTCGCGCTTCGCCTCAGTGCCCTCCTGCTTGCCGAAGACCTTCGTGCCGCATGTCATGAGCCGGATGCGCGCATAGTCGTTGTGCTGAACGACGCTCTTGACGATGTCGTTCACCATGTACAACGAGCGCACCGTGTCCCCGACGGGATTCCGGACGAGCAGGTTGGAGGAGGGGAAATTCGAACTAAGGTCGAAATTCTCTCTGCGTGCCCGTCAGCGGCCACAAAGGGATACAGTCACGAGGAAGGCACTTACACGCATGCTTTGATGATAGGATCGTTGGGTGCGATGAACGTGTACGGGTTTTCTTTGAAATGGGCGCTGGCACCCTCCGCGGTCTTGCCTTTCTTGAAGCGAATCTTGGGCTCAGCTGCTGCAGCGGGAGCTGCCTGGTCGACGTCCATAGAAGGTGCCGGCTCTTCTAATGCTTCCTCGGGGAGCTCCTCTTCGGCATCATCAGCCTGGTCAACGTCGGCATCTTGAGCTTTGCCCGCCTCGCCTTCGGAGTCAAGTTTAGCTTTCTTCACGTCGGGCCTGTCAAGACCTTCAACAGCATCGGCGGTGCGTTTGCCGTCGCTGAGAGGTCTGGAATTAATGTGCTGCAGAAGAAGTATGGGTTCGGGGAACATACGACGGGTCTTTGCTGGTTGCTGCAGGACCCTTAACCGGTGGCTTCTTCTGTAGGATGGCGATGAAGAAACCGCCGGTGTCTTGCAGGTGTGGGTATATCCGCAGGCTGGGGATGACAATTCATCAGCTGAAGCGAACTATAGGAGCGGGGCGGTGTACGGACCAGCGCGATAGATGCAGGTTCTCGGCCTCGGGGGAAGAAGGCCAATGCGACTCGAGCATCTTGCTGCTCCCACGCTGGGACTCGTCCAAGGATTGTATGTAATCCTGGTATGTCGCGAACTCCGTGTTGATCTCCCTCGTTACAGTTGGCTTCCATGAGGTCAAGCCGGGACGGTGGACCAGTCCGGGGAGGTGATTGGACATGTCAACGAGTTCGAACCCTGCGCGGAACGTCCGGCATGAGTCAACGTGCTTCTCTGAGGTAATGTTCGACCGGTGTGCGACGTACCGGGGATCGACTTCAGCGCGGCAGCGACCACCGCCTCGTTCTCGACCGGGTTGATTGAACACGTCGAGTAAACAATGCGGCCGCCTTTCTTGAGCATGCGCATCGCGCGCTGGAGGATACGAAGCTGCAGGCTAAGCGGTCCAGATTTCCGAGTGCAGCCAGCAGCACGCACGACAAACAAAATTAGCAGACAACAATTAAGCAACAAGGCGACCGGATGGATGCAGGAAGCACGTACCTGTGCAGGCCGTTGCCGTCCATCGGTGACCAATGTTTCCATATTCCGGGGTTCTTGCGCAGAGTTCCGTCTCCGCTGCATGGCACGTCACACAGAATGCGGTCAAACAAGAGCTGGTATTGTCTTTTCGCGGCAACGCGCGCCTTGGTGCTCGAGGGGAAGGTCGTTTGCTCTGAAGGGATTTTGATAGCCGGGAATATCGATGCATCAAGATTCGTCACCATTAGCGCGGGCGAGGGAAGGCGGGCGGATTGGTGAATTAGGAGATGCGTGCGCTTGTAGTCGCTGTCGTTGGCAATGAGGAGACCCGACGGGATTGAGGATGAAGTGATCGTGTCGTGTGCATGGAGGGCTTCAAGCAGTTGCGCGGTCTTTGCAATTCAGTTCAGGAGCACGATCCGGGGTCCGGCCATCAAAGCTTACCTTGGATCCTGGAGCAGCGCACATGTCCATAACCTGCGAGATTAAGGAGTGAGTTCATGGATGAATAGGGGCGCTAGCAGAGACACGGCGGGGCTGCGGCTCCAGACCAAGCGACGCCCAACTCTGCAGGCTGAATTTGCAACAGGCAGCACCTTTCTGGCCCTCTTCATTTCCCCTATCAACGCAGCAAAGCAGCGTCAAGACTTCTGCTCGGAGATAAGTCCCAACAGCACAATCCCCTTGTCTGGAAAACGTCACAAACACAACGAATAGTATCTCCGATGCGATGCGGAGACGAGGGAAGGCAATGGATCTGTCCTCCGTATCGGAAGATAACGCTGGCCGTTGGAGTCGAACTCAAGATGAAACTCACTCGATGATGTGGTTCAACTTCGAGGAATAGAGGTGGCAGCATGCTGACAGCTTCTTGTCGAGATATGTTTCCCTGAATACTATGAACAATCTGTCCTGTACGTCAGGCGGTGGAGACGACGCACCACCTCGGTCTCGAAGACGAGGAACGAATGAAACTTTTTGAACTCCGGAGACTTGCGAAGGACCTTCTTCGCTACGTTGAATTGCCAAGCCAATCCTTCCGGATACCTGAGGCATCATTTCGATAAAGATGTTACGAATCTGATAGTAGTTAGGTGAAACAGACCAAGGGATTTGCTGCGGCGGGGAGACGGCCTCTCCCTCGAACACAACGCCGCCCAAGTGAGGAACATGGACGTCCTTGATCGTGTCGTTCAACAACCTCGCTGCTCTACGACAAACATGGCAAAAATTAGTTCATGAAGCACGCAAAAAATGGCGAGAAGTCTTACTGACGACTCCCTGCCACACGGAAGGTGGTAGGCAACGGGTTGCGCATAGTCTCGAGAAATTGATCCCATTCTTCCTCTGGAAGGATATTTTGTGCCTTGTAGTATTTTTCCATTCGTTCATTGTGCATATGTTCGCGCTCTATTACGTCTGTGCGAGCCCATGCGGCGTCGTCACGACTCTGGCCACCCTTGGCGCCCTTTCCTTTCTGCGTGAATAGTACATCAGTCCTCATGAACGTCATGCAAGCCATTCTGGTCTACCTTCTTTGCCATCTTGATGGTTTGGCTGATTTTCTGCGGCTAGAACAAGAGTAAGAACAACTACGAGTCGGAGTTAGTAACTTGCAGGCTGATCAAAACTGTTCGCTGCGAATCTTATCTAATCTTATCCCCATTACGTGGCCGCGGCCCGTCAGCGCTCCGACTCGTCTCTGTATCTCGACCACGATGATCCTCGTTACAGCTAATATGTCTGGAAGGAAATTCTTGGGAAGTTTATCCATTTCTCGCCTTCGCAGTCCCACCCAAACATAGCACGATGGAGCGGACCCGTGTTGTCGCTCGTCAAGGCATGCTCGAGTAGGCGCAGTGGCATCTCAGGTCTAGGGCAAGAGGCCTCACAACTCGCCGCAACCGCCATTGTACGTTACGGATCCCCATGTTTGCGGTATCTGGATATCTGGATATTTTATCTGACAGGACACCTGCAATATGGGCACGCGAAGTACTCGCGTGCCGTGAACAGCTGTTTGCGGCGTTCCAATTGCCGACCGTGCCTTCCACCGTGATGCAGACGCGCTGTAACCTCCAAACCCTCTGTCTCAGATCGGTTCGGAATGGTCGCGTTCGACGTAACCGATTGGCACGCAACGCGGTCTGGAGGGTGGTATTCCCCAACTCTTCACGCCGACCCACGACCTAGACTATGCCTATCGCCCACTTCTCTTTATGTGCGATTGTCGACCGATCTCTCAGCCGCCGGGATCTATATCGCATATCGTGATCCTTGACTGTATGCAAATTTTACGACTGCATGTCGTCAGCTGTTCCTGTGTGGGCATACTTTGCGGTGCCCAAAAGCCAACTTGTCTTCCCTAGACTTCGTTGATCGTCGTCGGCCACTTTGGTGCTTCACTCCGCGCTCATATCCGCGTCTTCTTGCCTCTTGACCTTTGCGATAGGCACTCTGCGCAGTCGTCTTCATCGCATCGCGGTCGGCCACGAACGCGCCTGTTTGGCTGGACAGGCTTTGACCACCCGAAGCATACTGTTCACAGCGTGTCCATGATCCTGATCAGTGGCACGGCACATACCGCCGCAGCGCGACCCATTGTGCCCGCCCGCTCCCGGTGTGGCGTTATACTCCTAGTAACACTGGGCACGAGGAGTACACGATGTCGCTCTTCCTTTCTTCTCCAGGCGCCCGTGCTACTCCAGCCTCCTGGCCCTCCTCCAGTTAAATAGCACCGTCTATCGGTCGGAGAGACCAACATCCGCCTCCCATCCAATCTTCGACTCTACTTTACACCAAGCACTTGCTTCTTACTAGTTCACGACTATTCAACGACATGGCCTACCAGACTCAGCACCCCGACTCTCCCGCCGCGACCATCTCTTCCCTCTCCGACGACGACAAGCGCCACATCCTCTCCTACCTCCCGCCCGACACAAAACTGCTGGCCGTCGCTCCCGCCCGCATCTACCAGTCTCCGTTCAACGCATCCTCAGACTCGTGGAACTTTACCGGCCTCCGAGGCATGCTCGTTTTCGGGCGTAATCGTGTTTCTGTCTACCCCGACCGACCGCTTGGTATCGGAGAGGGAACAAGTATTGAGCAGAACTACTGGTTCCGCCTCATCGACGTCGACTCCGGAAAAGGCATCGTCTGGTTCCACCCCATCCCTTCTGACCTCGACTACCACGCCGACAAGCCCTTCTTCCATACGTTCTCCGGCTGTGTACGTGTAAACATAGTTGGTATTGCTTCCGCCTACTGACGCCTTGTCCAGTCAAGGATGTTCGGCTTCCGCTTCGACGAAGACGATGACGCCCAGAAGTTTCGCAGGCGCGTTACGAGGCGCATTCAGATCACCGGTACGTCCGTGCCCTCCGTATGTGCCCTTCATTCATCTCACGTCCTCCCCTTCATCCCGTCATATTTAGCCCCCCGCCTCTCCAAGCCCCGAGCAACGAAGCCGGTCTCCGTTGCGCCGCCTCCTCCGGCGGCTGCGCCCCTCCCGCACGCAATCCCTGCCGCCCCTGCAAACGCGGGACGGCGGGTCGCCCCCGGCATGATCTCCTCGCCCGCCCCCGGCACGTTCGTGCACGTCGCGCACGTCGGGCTCGACGCCAAGGGCCAGATCGAGTCCACGCCGAACATCGAGCCCGGCTGGACGATGATCCTGGAGGAGCTGCAGGGCTACGGCGTGACGGAGAAGATGGTCGACGAGGACTTCGACTTCGTCGAGGGCTTCCTCGCGGGCGCGAAGGCGAGCCTCGTGCAGGAGCTCAAGAAGACGACGGCAGCTGCTGGGAAGATTAGGAGAACCCCCACGCGTGAGTACCCTCCGGTTCGCGACTTGGTCTGTGAAGGGCAGTGGCTGACGCGCGCTGCAGCTATCGAGTGCGAAAAGAAGACGCGCCCGGTGCAGCGCAAGAAAGTCCCGTACTACTTCTAGCTTCGACGGCCCTCACGAGCACAACATGACAAGTCGTCGATGCGTTTATCCGTTTGACACCTACCTGCGCGAACGTATGGTCGTATGCTCTATGCTGCCCTACGTCATATACTCTACTATGCTTCGGTGTCCCGTATGTGCCATGTTCGTTCCTTTTTTTTTCACTTTTCGGACTCTCTTCTCTGTCTTGCAAATCGGTCGGAGTTCCTTTTCTCTTCTTTGGGTTACCTCGCTCTCGTCCGGCACTCACTGTATCATACCAACATCCCCTCTCATACTCATAGTCGTACGCATACGCTATCTCTGTACCCGTCTCCCCGTCCCAGTCTCGCTCCCACTTTCGCTATTTTTATTCGCACTCGTGCCTCTCACTTTCTTCCCCATGTACTCACGTATTACCTCTGGGTTTCACTTATCTCCACGCAATGTATTCCCGTCCCCACACACTCGACCGACGACGAGCCTCGATCCACGAGCAACGCACCAGATCTGGCAGCGTCAAAGGGCGACGAAGTGCTCAGTGAGCAGTAACTTATGAACGTGGTACCCGCGAGCCCGATCACGATCACAGATGCCACCTCCTCCGAGTCCGAGTCCGTGCCTCGATCACAGTTGGCCCCGTCCCGCTGATTCGAGGCAGTGGACACGTTCCCACACACAATAGCTTCGACTGCGGGTAGTGCGGCACTCTGGCCACGCCTGTTCGTGCCGGCGCAGGCGCGCTCAGCAGGGCCCTCCCCCCCGGAGGCTTGGTGGTGCTGGATATCTCGATACTACTATCGGGCCCATGTACGTACCCTACGCTTCCTCCCGGTCGGACCTTGCGCGATACCCCCGGAACGCCTCCCCGGATGACCCGAGGACAAGAGAGGAGGATCGACGCAGGGCGGATTTGCGCAATCCTCCCGGGGTCCAGAGAGGTTCGGGTCGCGTCTAGCAGCGACTCTGATGAACCTTGTAACTTTAAAGTTGAAACGTCCACGCACGTAGGCGAGAGTCCAACTCGTCCAGAATGACGGCATGCGTCTCAGTCCCTTCGGACCCCGGAGATGAGGAAAAACGAGTTCACTAGCATTTGTGTATGCATTAGAGGCTGTACCATACCGTCTATCAAGGATTGAGTCCATCAAGTCTGTTGTGACTTGTCTATGAAAGTCCACTCCGAACACACCCGTGATTCGTCCCAGAACCCGTCCTCCGACGCGCGTCCCGAGGCAATCCCACTATCCCAGACTTACCGCCTTCCGGGGCCGCACGCCCGCCTACCCGCATGCACGCCCACCACACCACACCCGCTGTGGTGTGCTCGAGGCTCGCGTACTTCAGAAGCGGCTGAGATCCCGGCCAAAGATCCAGTTGAGGAACCTATGACCAAACATGCATCCGTCAGCTCCATCAGTTCTGAGTCCACAGACCCCGCGCATGAATGCATGATACCCCGCATAGCGTATGGAACATGGAGTACGGAACATGGAGTATGGAGCATGGCACGCCGGCGTGATAGTAAGGATTCATTCAAACCACCACGCGAATCAGACTGCGTCCCCAGTCCACATCGGATTCGGGCCGTATGTGCCAGTGCAAGTGTCAGTGTCAGTGTCATGCCACCAGCAGTATCAATGCGCCGCTCAACCCACCCACCCGCAGGTTTGCGGCGCCGCCGCAGGGCCACGGCACGCACTAGAATCCCGAGCAACTACCACGAGCCATCTCGGGACCTGCACAGATCCGGTGGAGCGAGTGGGGGGTGAAGAGTGCAGGAGTGTAGCGCGCCAAGCGAAGCCATGTCCCGAAATCGGAGGAAGCCCCCTCCCTCCCAAGTCGGACGCGCGCAGCAGAGCAAGCGAGCAAGCAAGCACTCACCAATACACCGGCACGAGGATCTTGTTCCTCACGCTCAACGTCTTCGTAAAGTACGCCGAGCGCCACAGCAGCCACGCGACGCGCCCCGTCTCCTTGCCCTTGGGGCCCCGCGCCGCCTTGGTGCGGTCAAAGATCGCCTCCCAGTCGCCCACGTACGCGAGGCTGCCGGCGTTCTGGAACTTGAACGGCGTAGCGTGTGTCGAGTTGCGGATGAGCCGGTTGAGCTTCTTCGTGAGGTACTTTGCCTGCTGGTTCGCGACCTGGGCGGTCGCGGGGAGCGACTCGTTCTCGATCGTTGCCGAGTCCCCGATCGCGAAGACGTCGGGGTCCGGCGCGTTGGTGTCTTTCATGATGACGTTCATGTTGTCATTCGTGACCAGGCTCCTGCATGGTGCGTGAGAGCGCGTGAGCAACGGATCCACAATGGCAGAGACAATGCAAGCGCAAGTATGAGGCGTTTCATAAGAAAATATTCACCCAAAACAGTGTCATCTTGAGCGTCTATATGAATTTGTTGGACTTTGTCCGTCCTTATCGGACATTTCTCGGCGTCACCAATCATTGTCGAGGTTTAGCCATCGTCGTCTACGCTTGATATCCCTTGCGCACATTCCACCGAACATGCTGTCTTTGGTTATTGTTCGGTCGACTCTTGCTGCATATTGCCCGTTCCTATCCATCCATGGACCTTTCACATATCGAAACACATTGACATCGGGTTGTCCGTAATCGCTCACATTTGCCCACATCCCTTCGTTCTTTTCCATCCTCAGCCCCCCTGTTCCGTCTTAGTCACGTTCCCCAATGTCAACCACTTCTACATCAAGTCATCGTCTCCACCACTTCTATCCAAACTAATCGCATTTCCGCCCATCATACCCTCCTCTGTCCGCCTTGGTCCTCATGTGACAGACCGTGTCACCTCTTGACTACCCCTACGTCTTGTCCCCTATCGCACATCAACAATTTTTGGCCTTTCACTGGGCCCCTCCCATCTCCATTTTCGGGCTACCCGGGTCGCCTGCTCCGATAGCTCCCCGTGTCTACCCGATACACCCCCTCCACCATGCCTCTTTCACGCCCTTGACCACTTAGAGTCCCATCCCTTCCACCATCGCTCTTACTTTCCTCTGTCACAGTCCCTCCCTGGTTTACCAATGGAACCCCAGGCTCCCGCCAACAACATAAGGTCCGCGTATGCTGAGCTCCTCCGCCGCGTGAACGTCGCTCTACGCACCCAAGTTGGAGATGCCCCTCGGCTGCGGGAAGTTCGCGCACAGGCTCTTGCCCTGCGAGCCGCTGCTGAACCGGTACGTCATCAATCCTTTCCCCTACGTCCGACCCCAACCTTGTCCACTCGCAGCTTCGTCCTCTGTTCCCCGCTGCCGAGTTCTACACATTTACCAACAGTATCGCGCGGATCGTTACCGATGTCGATGCGGCTTGCCACCAGTCGATCGATCCTCCTAATACCATCCCCCTGCCCGTCATTCAGACCATCAAAACTGGCCGCAGGGGACGACCAGCGAAACACATAGATCCGACGTTCCTGGCGCATGCCTTGCACATGCGCGGTCCTACCGCTGTCGCTCGTCTCCTCAACTGCTCTCCCCGACACGTTCGACTTCAGGCCTTGAAACATGGCTTAGTCCAACCTGGCCAACCTGTGCTCGTTCACGTCGTCCACCCCGATGGCTCTGTTACCCGTCAACATACTTCTACCACTGCCCCTGTCTCTACCCTGACCGACCATGAGCTCGACGCACTCATCGCCCATACCCTCACTGTTTTCCCCCACTTTGGCCGACGCATGATTCGCGGACATCTGGCCTCTCTCGGCCACCGCGTCCCCGACGCTCGCATCCGCGAGTCCTTTCTCCGGGTGCACGGTGCCCCCCCCGTATTCGGCGCCCGCCGCATCGTTCGCAAGAAATACCAGGTTCCCGGACCCAACTCACTCGTCCACCACGATGGCCAACACGGTGCGCACACCAGCCATCATCTGTCGTTCACGCTCGTTAACCCAGCTTTTTTCTTCACCAGGTTTGATCCGCTGGAAATTCGTCACACATTGCTTCGTCGATGGGCACTCCCGCTTCGTCACTGCCATTCGCGTGCACACCAACAACCGCGCTGAAACAGTTCTCATCCTTTTCCTGGAGAGTGTTCGCCTCCATGGAGTGCCTAGCCGCGTTCGGGGAGACCATGGAACCGAAAATCTTCGGGTCGCTGAATGGATGGAAGCAACGCGTGGTCTCAACCGTGGCTCATACATTTGGGGCAGGTGCGTAGTCCGCCCTTCGCTTAACTGCCACCCTTTTTCATTCGGCTTTCAGGAGCGTTCACAATACACGCATCGAGCGTCTCTGGTTTGACGTTACCAGCGGCTTCGGAGCAAAGTGGAAGACCTTCTTCCTCGAATTGGAGCAGCAATGCGGCCTCGATCCCGATCGCGCTGACCACCTGTGGCTCCTCCATCATCTTTTCCTGCATTCTCTCAATCAGGACGCTCAGGACTGGGCTCAGAGCTGGAATGCGCATACTCTACACATTCAAGGTGAACGAGCCGCCAGCCCGCGTGAGTTATTCATGTTTGGCATGGTTCGTCATGGCCCCCGTGGTATGGACCTTCAACCCGAACCCGTCAACGACCCTGTCGACGACCTTGCCGCGTATGGCGTCGATTGGGCCGCTATGGAGAATCAGAATCTCATGCGTCACCACGCCGCCCACAATCCCTCTGCGTCTCGCAATCATTCCCAACCTTTCGCCCCTGCTTCTCGCCCAGAGCACCTCCATGAAGTCACATGTGACCCTCCTCGATGCCCTCTCACTCCTGCGCAGGTCTCCGCTCTCAACGCCCATCTCGCTCATCATTTTGACCTCAATGCACGCGACATGCTGCTACGTCGGCGCATGTGGTCTGCTGCGCTGGACTACTGCCAACGTTTTTTTGGAGCGGTCGTTCACGCGTAGTCTGGACTAGTTTAGTAATCATCATGTACCCGCATCACTGGCATCTCAATACACTCTATCTACACGCATCTATGACTCAACTACTGTGTCCCGACTGACCCAAGCAACCTTTGTGATAACCATGTCCATTTCCGTAAGCCTGCACGCGATGCGATCGACTACATGTCACTCCGCAACGTCCTGGTTCACGATGCCCAGCTCCTGCCTGAGGAATCTACTCGCCCCGACCTCCAGCGCCCTCTTGAACGTTGATGAGTTCGGCCCCACCCTCAGGCTCGACCTCCAGCGTTTAGACGAGTGTAACCGGCACTCGTTGGAGCGAATGTGGTTCAGGCGAACCGCGAACCACACCTCGTTGTGTGGCGTCCACCTACCATGGTCCATAGGCGACTCACTCCAAGTGTGATCCCTAGGCCACCAGGAAACCTCCGCGAACGTTGTGAACTCCTCTGTGTGTTAAGCACGTGAGTTATGGATACTTCCCCGACATGTTCCGCCACAGTGCTTACCGTCGTAAACCTTGTACATTCCGCATATAGCATCCAGTTCGTCCCGGGACAAGACGTCGTCGTACCAGTCCTCCCCATATGGTGGGCGGAATGCTTCGGAGTATTCGTACACATTGGTCGAAGGGCCTTTGCACGCCGCCGCGATCCCATCCTCCCCGAGTACTTCCAAGGCTATGCGCCACACAATGCCCCCGCGCATGATTGCTGCTCGCGCTTTGGGCTGATCGAGGAAGCATTTGAGGCGATACTCGTACATCTGATAGTCGTCGTACGTGAATTTGTAGTCGTGAGTCCGGATGCCGCACGGGTAGAGCATTGGAGCGTTGTATTGTAGCCGTTCGCGACGGTCTGGCCGGAAGATAGTGCGAAACGCATGCCCTCGACTGGCCATGTATTCCGCCGCCTCTCGCGGCGACCCGACCTCGCCCCGTCGGTATAGTTCCAGCACAGTCACCGCTTTGTTCACGATCAGGTCCCATGTTTGGTTTTCTTCAGGCCCTTGGACGTCGTATCTCATACGATACCACGGGTTCCCGTTCAGAGTCACCTCAGCGATATGCATAGTGGGGTGTTGGCGGTTCTTCAGGTACTCCTCACTCGTCGGGCTCAGGTCCCAGATCCCCCCGGAGAGTTGAGGATTCGCGGCGTCGCTCTCAAATGCCTCGATCACAGCTGACAACGCTTCCCTCATTCCCTCGATCTTCTCGACGTCCGTCTTGTAAAAACCGGTCATCCACCCCAGGTAATCATCGTCGTGGACGTGGTAGGCATTTTCCACATCTTCCACCACACGTGGAGTCAAGCCAAACCGGTTGCGTGCGAAGATGTGGAGTGATTCCGACAAGGGGGCGAATGACACATTCTGGCCCTCGTATAAGACAGCGATGGCCCTCACGAATGAATCTGCGATCGGCGCAGGTTCGAGCGATGCGGCCCGTTCAGTCGTAGGGGCCAGGTAGTAGTCGTCAATGTCTTCGTAGATGTCGTCCTCCTCCTCCTCGGCCATTGAGGGAACAATCTGTGGGGCCAGAGCGGTAGATATGTCCCATTCGTTGCGGAAAGGATCGTACCTTTTGTGCTCTTTAGGATACAAATCCCAGGTCTCTCCCACCCGGGCTTGACCAAGAAGCTCCCGATAGTCCATGTCCAGCCATTCGACAGGGACAGTCGAGTCCCGCTCACCCAGCGTGGTCCAACGATACACCGTTGCTCGCCCTTTACCTGAAGGCCGCTCAAAACGCTCGGCAGCTTTCGCCCGCGCTCGTCTGGCCTCCCGCTGGGGCTCGCTTTCATTCGCTTCCCTCCGGGTGTTGTCGGCTTCTCGACGCTTGAAGAATTCCACCGCGGACTCTCCCTCCCTCTGTCCAGGCCCATGTGGTCTTGTCCGCGGAGTTCCCGCCACCGTGGCTTGAACTCGGTGAGCGGGCATTACGAGCGGAGGATCCCACCGAAAGCGATTTTGACCCTCCGTGATCATCACGTTGACGATCCACCCGGGCGAAGGGAGGTACTGGTGCAGAAAAGGCCACTGGCGCACAATTTTGTCTCGATCGTTCTTCGGCCAGTGGATGTAGACCGGTACGTTCGCACGAATCATGCAGGGAATGTGCTCTATCCAATGGGTGCCTGCGGCCTCTCGCGAAGGTGACACGTACGCACCGACCCGCAGCCCGGGCGATAGATCAGGTATCAACGAGGACCTGAAATTTTCCACCCACTTCGCGTTGACGTTGG
Source organism: Lentinus tigrinus ALCF2SS1-7 (assembly GCF_003813185.1). Classification (NCBI taxonomy): domain Eukaryota; kingdom Fungi; phylum Basidiomycota; class Agaricomycetes; order Polyporales; family Polyporaceae; genus Lentinus; species Lentinus tigrinus. Next base: position 38,900 of record NW_027137974.1, read on the forward strand.
CACGCAGTAATACATTCATCCACGATGGCGGATTAGTATCCTTTTCGGGAGTCGCGAGGCCTATCGCCATAGTGCAACGCGCCAGCAGCACTCGACACGCATCCAGTGAGCGGAACGCAGCGCGTCGGGCCTCTTGGGGAATCCTCCAAGTCCTCTTGTACCCGCATTCGGTTGGAGTCGGCCAAAAAGGGTCAAACGGAAAGCAAAGCTCGCTCTGGTGGGCAACGTGATTCAGAAGAACGTCGGTGACATATAGCAGCGTGTCTTCCAGAGTCCTCCAGGCCGCCACCATTCCCGCTTCCAACACCCATCCCTTCTCGCTCCGCACGATGCTGATGTCGTCGGCTTTCACTTGCACGCTTGCTAAGTACGCGCTCTCGGAGTGAAATTGCTTGAGCATGTACGGCAGCTCCGGGCACCGACTCACTAACCAGACTGCCTGGCGCAACTCGCGTCCTTGAAAACTCTTCTCCGGTTCAACGCTGGGTATCGGGGGCACAAACTCGGTTGTACTTGGGTGCACCACGGTGTACTCTTCACCGTTGATGCGGAACCACTTATAAGTCGCAGCCATGGAGAGCTGTACGCTGTTCGTTAGCGCTCCGCGTGGCCAATCTCATTTGCTTGCTCTCACCAGGACTCGGGGCTAGAGCTCTTGGCAGAAAGGCGAGAGGAATTCAATTCCGGTTCGGAAGGTTGCTATTCTATTGGCTCGACAGTGCTGCACGTCGATACAACGCCCTACAACACAGCACAGCCCGCGGCGAGGTTGGGTTCTTGACTAGAATCTCCTGGCTGGGCCTTAAGCACGGTTCCACAAGCTACCAAGTCATGCTGTCAATGATCATCGTTACACAGTCGCCATGCTTAGCTTCTACTGACCTCGGTGTGCAACCACAACCAGTTGCCGAACGGCCAAGGCTATACTGTCACGTAAACGTTTGGACTTTTTGGCTAATATGTCCACGGTCCGGCTATGGAACAGGCTGTTCCAGTGCAGTCACCACAGCTGTGTCCAGGGTCACTCAGTGAGCTGTTGTCGCGAGGGGCGCGGCGGCAAGATCGGCGTTGATCGTCCTCCCACTGCAGACTGTCGCAAGCTTTGGTCATCTTGGACGCATTCCGTTGTTTGGCCATATTGACGTCGCGGCCCCCGGGCCGGGAGACGGTCCGGTCCACCGCTGTATGCTCTTGTTTGTACCGTCGCACACCAGCCTGGCGTCCTCGCCATCGATCGTTGAGTCCCCCGCCATCAACTGCCCCATCCCACTTACGCTCGGCACCTCGCCCACAACTCCCAGCCATGAACGTATTTGAACACCCAAACCTCGCTCTCACTGGTTCACCGCACCCATCAACTGCCGCCATCTACCGTGTGCACTTCCATTTCCCTCAAACTCACCCCTCATGCACCGTCGTTCTTCGGTCATCCCATGTGTTGAACAGCCCACCGACTCTGACAGGTCGGGGTTCTTGATAGTCCACAGATCGAAGTCGTCGAGCTCGCGCCCCTTGGTTCTACGTCGTTGTATCGACGTAGAGTCTTGGACGTGCGGGTGACAAGACAGCGATACTGATGCCTGCCAGATACGCGCGCGCACACCGCGAC
>NW_027137974.1:41138-73506 GCF_003813185.1 Lentinus tigrinus ALCF2SS1-7
AGACCGAAGTCGTCGAGCTCGCGCCCCTCGGTTCTACGTCGTTGTATCGACGTAGAGTCTTGGACGTGCGGGTGACAAGACAGCGATACTGATGCTTGCCAGATACGCGCGCGCACACCGCGACGAAGTCACCAGGTATGTTCTGCTTTTTCTCCAGCCGCGCACTCTGACAGGGCGCCTTCTAACAGTTCACCAGCCCTGGCCTCGACCTCATCGACGTTGAACCTTCGATCAGAGTCAACCCGGCCACGTGCCACGCCAGTTGTCCGTACCCCCGGAACGCTCGTTGCTTCTTCGCGCCCATCGCCCTAAGCAGCAGCTGCATGCTCGCCGTCGAACAACAAGCGTCCGCTCAGCTCTGGCCCTCACGAACACGTCCACACTAAGCGTTCTCGTCTGGGCAGGATAAGTCAGCGCGACCTGTCCCTTCCATGGGCCTCACACGGCTCCGGTTTCCGCCTGAGTCCGATACCCTTCCGCCAGCAGCCGACGTCGCACTCGCCTCCCCAGCATCCGCCTGACGGGCGGCTGCACCCCTAACGTGCTCGTGCCATACCCGCCCCTGATCCATGCCCGGCACCAAAAACAGTCCAACCCGGCCTCGAACTCGCACTCCTCGGTTCTACATCGTTGTATCGACGGAGAGTCTTGGACGTGCCGGTGAAAAGGCAACGATACTGACGCTTGCCAGATACGGACATCCATGTGTTCAACACGGCGCGCACGGCGACCAAGTAACCCGGTATGTACTGCTTTGTCTGCCCCAGGCGCGCACACTGACAGTTCACATCTTAATAGTCCACAGACCCCCTCGTCGACCTCGCACACCTCGGTTCTACGTCGTTGTATCGACGTAGAGTCTTGGACATGCGCGCAAAGAGGCAGACGAACCGACGCTCTCACAGATATGTCGTAAACACTCCACCGCCCTCACCCTCGACCTCGCACTCCTCGGTTCTACGTCGTTGTATCGACGTAGAGTCTTGGACGTGCAGGCGATAAGGGGGAGATATTGACCGTGTTTGACATGCATGCGACCTGCGCACTCCCTCGCATGCAGCAGTTCTGTATCGACGAGGAGCGTCTGTTTGGGCAGGTATATATATGTTCTCGCTCTTCGCATTTACGTACGTGTATCCATGGAGGCAGCGTAGACAATGATCAGGAGGTCAGGGGCCGCGAGAATGTCTGTGGGTCTGATGCTCAGTTTGCAAAAGTGAACCTTTGTGTCGATGTTGTAGTTAATCTCGGGACAGCCCATACCGTCGTCAATCTGTTTCCGTGGGTCGCCCTGTTCCAGTTGAATGGTGTTGACGTGTTAGGTAGAGATTGCTATTTGTTACGTGGAAGCGTACGGCACCTGGGCTGGTATGATGTCGGTTCATCAATGTTCGCGCGGCTACTTGATGTGCAAGCATTGGTCCCGTGCCTATGCTGGATGTCATCGTTGTCGCTCGTCCCTCTTTCTTTGTGTGTACAGTTGTGTCTACGTTTGAACGAGTGTCTAATGTTGTATATCCCAGCGTGGAGCTGTGAATGGACATACCAGCATTGGGTATAGATCATATCGGCGTCATCGGGTACTCCGCCCATGTCTCGCGAAGCGGTTAGCCAGCGACACATGCTCACCAAAATCCCATGTAAACTATACCCACGGTCTCGGACATTCCGCAGCCCACGGGTTCCTCACTAGCCATACATGACGCATAGCATATGACATTCATTTGTATTCTATCATTTCAAACGAGCCATTCCGTACTTCAGCGCTTCGACAAGGTACTTTAGGAAGGTGAACGCTGCAGGACATCCACACGCTTCATATGAAAGTACACCCTCCAGCTCACTCCCCGAGCTATGTAGGCCTCCAGCCTAACCACGTCATGTATCCGCAGGTCTGCAAACGTGATCCTGTCGGACTGGTGACCTATGCCGTGGGTAGATAGATATATCTCGGGCTCGATGTGGGGGTGCTGTATGTATGATTCGCAGTAGTCAGCCATAAACCTGAGGGATCTCATAAAAAGTGTTGCAATTACATGAGAGGGTTCGGGGTCCGAGCCGAACGCCCATGCCTCAAAATTCAACGAAATGCGTGGTTCTGACGTATGTTAGTGCTTTGTCGTGTCGGAGCCAGAGGAGAGATCACTCACCCATGACGGCCCACCGGCGTAGCACCTCAGCGTAGAGCGGATAGTCCAGGTTGCGCGCTAGCTCGAGGCCGAGGCGGTGGTGCGCCGGCAAAGGAGTTCCATGGCATGAGTCGGACACGAATTGCACCACTGTCCCTACTACTACTACAGTCACCGCCTGCTCGCCGAAGCTGAGCAAGGCGTTGGGCGAGGGTGGCCAGTGACATGCAGCCAGGGGCAACCGAGAGAGAGAGAACAGGGCGTTCTCCTCCGAGTGGATGTGGAGAAAGCGATGGATGCGCCTGCCGGTGGACACGGTCAGCGTGCTTTGCAGCATGAGATAGTACGCCGGTGAGGGCAGGCCGTGAGGAGCAGTACGGTACCTGGACGTTCTCGAGCTGATCCACCACGGACGAATACCATGGTCCCCACGCAGGATGCGATGAATCGGCAGCCGCGGTGTAGGAGGAACTGTGCGTGCACGGAGTCGTTGATGAGATGCCGGCATGATGGACATGGTTGAGAGCAGAGTGGCGAAGAGTGTGTGTACATATGTATGTTGTGGCAGTGCCGCGAATATAATGCCCGAGAAATCTAGGCAATGGTTACAAACCCGCCGATGAAAGCTCACAGTCGCCGGTGCGGTGGCTGGTCAGGAGGTCAGTAAACACTGGGGCAGGGGCAGGCTGTGCTTCAGTAGTGCCAAAAGCTCGGACCTAACGTACATACGTGACGGTGACAATCAGTCTGAGGACGAACGTAGTGGGAGCCCTATCCCGTAGGGCCGTGGCCATAAGCACAGGCTCAAATTAGTGGAAACATTGTTTGACATATGCAAGACTAGGGTTTATGACAACTGTTATAATATCGTGATCATGTACTATCTATGTATATTACACGGTCATTGCTAGTGCCAAGCCACCTGGGGGGCAGTGTCATTGGTTAGGACCTGGGCGTGAAGCTGCCTGACTGCGCCGGTGCAACCTCCCTGAGGGCAAAACCACGCCGTCGTCATCGTTTTGCGGAGGTAGAACCGAAGTAGCCATATTCACAGGAACAGATTGACGTACGTGGTGGCAACCTTAGCCGCTAGGATAGGCATGAACCACGCGCGTGAACAGCTGCGGATGAGGTCGGAACGTACAAATCGCACTGCGCTATGCGTGTGGCCGGCCCGGATGACTGCCGCTTGGGCGTCTAGTTGGATACAACGTCGCAGATCCCAGCTGCGCGAGATTGAGGGTAGGACCAGCGGACTGCATCCGACATATGTGCGGGTTTGAGTATGCCCCGCGGTTCGATATCTGAGCCTCAGTGCGCCTGACCCTCGCAAGCGCACGGTCGGTTACACACCGCCTGGTGGCTGTCTCGACGTGCCACATCAGACCGCTCACCACCAAGGCTCTATATCGATACAACGCCATAGAACCCAGGATCGGCAGCGTTTGTCCCTTCTCGCCAGCACCAACGACGTGGAAGTGCGCTTTTGGGAAGAGCACGGTAGGTTACACAACGCCTGGTGGCTGTCTCGTCCTGCCACCGGACACGGCGACCAACTCTGGCTCTACGTCGTTGTATTGACGTAGAACCATGGAGCTTGAGCGAATCTGCGTCGTCACCAGCACCGACGGCATGGAAGTGCCGTTTGGGACCAGACACCATGCAGGTCGCAGTTCAGCCGCCCACCACGATGACGTGGACCCCTCACCAGGGGAGGACCTAGTTCACGTCCTTTCCACGACGCAAATCCGTCATTATGGTACACGAACATCCACGTGGGGTGGCCAAAAGAGTGTCATTCGTCCCAGGCACAGTGCTATGGGAACAAATCTACTCACCTCCCAACACGGCGCCTGCACGGTCAGCTCGACCTCTCTCCCTTCGCGCCGTTCAGTTTGCCTGGTTTCACTTACGCAGAATCCCTGTGAGGGCATGTCTTGAACGCCATAAGATTTGTGGCCTGCTTAGATATCGTCAATACCCGCTCTTGGGCAGGAGGCGGAGCCATACACACCGGCGTCAGAAAACCTGAAGGTGCGAGACGTAGCTCTCCGCCGCCTTCTTGTGCATGGGACCCAGTGGGGAGATGAAGAACATGTAGAGAGGATCTGCTCCCGGGCTCCTGCAACCCCGACACCCCGCAGGTCATCCTGCCAAGCATGATGGGACGCACTTCACAGTGCTATTGCAGGTTGGGGCGAAAGACGATATCAACGACAGCGACCTGCAACCCCGACACCCCGCAGGTCATCCTGCCAAGCATGTCGGGACGCACTTGACAGCGCTGTTGCAGGTGCATTGGACATCGAGGCAGTGGTGGAGTGGTAATGAGTGGACAGACCGAGACGAACGCATTCGTGTCCTGCTGGCGCTAAATCAATCTGATCATCAATTTCGTGGGAACCAGATACGCTGAGCTCCTGATTGGTCCTGGCACAAGCGATGTGTTCGATTACTTCTCCACCATGGCCCGCACCAAACAGTCCGCCAAGAAGAGCACGGGGGAAATAGCCCCTCGCCGGGCTCTCGGTACGTTATGTATGCACCCTCAAGGCCTCAACGACGATTGCGCTCAGCGAGCTTCCCCCTTTGCACAGACTCTTGCCACACTTCCACGCAGGAAATCCCGCCGACCTCTACAGCATCTGATTCTCAGTTCTCCCGGCGACTGATGCTTCACGGCCCCCGGTCGGACGTTTCTCCTGCGGACCAACATGACCATGTACGTCCTCCGTCCTTCGATATGTGCGAGGAGCTAATGTCCCAGCACTGATCAGTATTGTCATCTCTGTCACAATGGGGGCGACCTATTGCTATGCGACGAGTGCCCCAGAGTCGCCTGCAAGGAGCATTACCCGGACCTAAGGTACATTTCGCCGGAGACCCTGGACATTCTACACTTCCGATGTGTAGCTTGTGATATCGAGGCGGCTCAGAAGGCAGCCAGGCAGAACGACGACGACAATGGCGCTCCGTACTGGGTACGTCCTACATCAGCACGTCGAACTTACAGCAGACACTCACCCCGCGCATACAGGGCTTATATCACAAGACCTCCCAGGGCCTGACCCCTTACCTCACGAACCCCATGCGCGTTGAGGCGAAAGCTCACCGGCCCCCTCGCGGACGTGTCAACACCGCCCCCATCGCTATAGTCAATATCCGTCTACGCGAGTTCGAAGATGCAGGCAGTCCAGCGCGTGCAATGCACTCGGTGCTGCTTGGGTACTACCGTTCCACCCGGCCTGACGATCTCGTTTACATCGATGCCCCTTACGCGATCACCAATACACAGGCGGCGGATCTATTTCGCGCAGGATTGGAGACCAGGCTGCAGGTCCTGGACAAGTGAGAACGTTGTTTGGGATCTGGGCTCGCAAGCACTCACATGCACATCTCACAGGCTTCCGGGCGCACGTGTTTTCATCTTCGTCCTGACTCACTCGGAGGAGTCCTCGGGAGACTTGTTCTGGGATAGCGGCCTGTCGTCGGACAGCCTGAATGATGTACGTCGTGGTAATGGTGGCCGTTGTAGGTCTACTGATGTTCAGCTGCGCATAGTGGTGGAAACGAATGATCCCCGACAAACTCATGATGGCCGGCGCCAAACACGATGTGACTGTCGCATTGCTCTCTTGCGGGTCCCTCGTCGAGATAAGCACGCAGCGCGAGACGCTCAAGATGCTCGCCCAAGGGTAACTATGTTTTTGCGCTCGGCTAACCGGTTGCGGCTCACACTCTTTGGGACAAGCATGCAAGTTCAACGCGTGATTGCTTTCGGGGCGCACGCTGTGCAAGCGTACTTCACCTCATCGTTCTTTACCTGCTATGCGACCACCATCCTCATCGAAGGAGTCTTCCTCAACGATACCCATTTCGCGCGTCTTCTCCAGGCCTCGCCCCTGCTCACGCGCCACAGCTCTGTTTTGCTGTTCACCCGCCAGGACAGTAGCAAGGGCCTCTTGCATGTGAAGGAGTTCCGGTGGGGCCACCCTACAATCCAGCCGTATGGTAACGCGCTGCCACTCCAGTGTCCAATGTGCGGACGCATCTATACCTGGGCGTTCAAGGCTGGCAAGAACGGAGAGCAGCGCGTGCGTTGCAACGGGCCCGGCTGCGGGTACTCGTTCCAGTACACGAAGGGGGCCGACCAGATACCCATCAGATCTGGAGAGCTAGGCACCTGGTTCATGCGTTACCTGTAACCCCGCTCGGCCGTCGTTCTGATTGGCAATGTACGGAACGTTCTGTCGGAAGGACAGTGGCATCATGGGCTACATGTATGATACCTTTATCCGAGTAACTGCACGTTTTGTTGTGACCAACGCGGTGCTTTCTTTGGCCTGAATCAACATGGTAGCGACATTGGCGTACACGAGTCTGATGGACGACCACCGAAAACATACTACGCGTATGAAGTCCAGCTGGTTTGTCCCCGATCTGTGACCTGTCGTATGAATGCAAGGCGTTTCTCAAGTCTAGACCATTGCGGCGCCTCCCAAATTGGCAACTGAATGGGTTTCGCTGTCATCACACGCCGAGCGCCGAAGCTCGCGAAGTTGAACTGACGTCGCCAAGTTTCCCATCGGCTGCTGGCGTTGGAATACGAATAACACACCTGGCCGACCTTGAGGTGAGCAGCCTCCGGCTCTCTGCAGAGTCCCTCACAGCCCACATCCATCTGCCTGATCCCCACCATGCTGCCTCCCAAGACCTTTCGCTCAGACTTGGCGGCGGCTTTGGCTAAAGCAGCGCGCGAAGGCGTACACATCGACATCGTCCCGGCTATGCTGTCTCCCAACGTGGCCTCAACAAGTTTTCTCAGGGACCTGGCCTGGTCCCAGGAGGGATCGTGTGTCCAGTGCAACCAGCGGGGGTACCTGTGCCGCAAGACGAACCTCTCAACCGTCCGATGCTATGATTGTCTTGGGGAGCGGGAGTGCAGTTTCCAAGACAGTAAGAGCTCAGCCCGTATCGTACATGCACCTACTGACACACAGAACAGAATGGGTCGCAAGGGGCCACAAGCCGAACATAACCTCCCTTTGCAGGTCCTATGCCAAGGCGAGGCACGAGCATTTGAAGGTGCTGCCCGATGGCGCGATATGGGACATCAGAGAGGCTCAACCCCCACACGTCAAGCAGCATGTAGTGCTCAAGATGGAGGCTACGCCGCTGAAGGGTGAGGAGGAGGCGGCATCTCTGGCGGAACTTGCTGACGAGCCGCATGAGCAGAATGGGTTTGCGGCTGTCCTCGCGCGTTTGGACGTCATTGAGGCCAAGATCGACATCCTGTTGGGCACCAAGGAGAATCATGCAAACCACGCGCTCAACAGGCAGTCTGTCGCCCAGGACGACGCGCAGGACGACGCGCAGGCCGATGCGGATGATGATTCGGAGCTTGATGCGCAGACGGTGGAGAACGAGCTGGCAGTCGATCTGGCGGGACGTATGGACGACATGCACTCTGGACCAGTGGCCGGCTCCAAGCTCGGCCCATATGGTACGTTTTGATTGACCTCTTAGGATGTTCACTCACTCCGTTGGGGCAGTCTGTGTGCAGGAAGACCCCAAGGCGAAGCACGCAAGCAGGTCCAAGCCAACAGACACTACGAAGTGTACGTATGTCCATATCCAATGTGATTCTTTCTGACAGTCTCTTGTAGGTATGTAGGGCGAGGGTGCGGCAGGCCTGAGGTACGCGTACGCGAAGCCCGAGTACAACCGTAAGTCTGAGGATTTCAGGACCGCATTGCGACTGACAAATGCCTGCAGGCTGGCACCAGGTCGGGCTTACCAGTTCGAACGATCGCACTGGCAGTGTAGCCTGAGACGTATTACAGTTGTTCAGTAGACGTTGCCGCTGTGTTCCCCGCTCGCACCCATGCTCGTCCAGTGGAGACGAAGGAAGTAATCGATGTGGAGCTTGCCTGCAATGCGAACGCACTATGTGCCATCACTGGTAGCCTGTGCTTGGTCGACCACCGAATATGATCGTAGTTCATTGGGTCGCGATTTGAAAGCAAATAGCCAAGGGAGGTCGCAGACTATGTCATTGTGACTTGTCCCATCCAGATTCCACGCTCTCGTGCCGCTTTCTGGCTCTGGAGGTTGGGGCGGTAACAGTTCGGATCACTGGAACTCGTCACCAAACATGTGAATATCAGACCGGTAAGGTATGGATCTGGAAGTTAAGTCTGTGAGACGCTCGGGATAACCCAAGGAGGGTAGTAGATGGCGGCCGATAAGCCTTTGGATGGTCGTTAGAAGAAGTTAGGCTCATAATCTAACCTCAGGCTCCTGGGAAAGCTCGGAACAATAGTTTCCGTCGGTGCGCGCACGTCGTCGGCGAAAGCTTCTTCTTTGCAACGTCCGTGCCCCACGCTCAATCTCACTCTCATTTGTATGGCAACTATGTCATGCCCCCCACCTGCGCACTCATGGGCGCATACATACCATGTCGCCTCCCAACAGCAGACCCAGACAACCTCAACCGGCCGCCCTGGTGCGTTGCCACTCTCAGGCCCCGGCGTCCCTCCTCCATCGAGTCCCCTTGTGCGCACTGCCGATAGCCCACCTCCACTAGAGCCACAGTCCCCAGCCGCATGTGGGAGTTCGGTTCGCACTCCTTCTCACTACGAGGCGCCCCGAAAGCGAAGTCGTCGAGAGGTACCCCAGGACAGCATGCCAGCCCATCATTCCGTGCCCATCGACAGTAATCCCTGCGTGCAATGCGCGCAAGTAGGTAAAGGGGATGAGTGTGTTCGCAACCGCAGGACAATAGGCTGCCGGCGTTGCAACACTCATCGATTGAGTTGCTCTTTCCGCGCTGGTATGTCACCCCTATGCCGCTCCCACTGTCCCTAGCCTTACCGAACCATCGCTTTCAGGTTTGACCGCGAGCGCTCCACATGCGTACGGCTCCGTGGCTGCTGTAAACACTGGGGCATCCTTCGACGTATTGCTTGTGCATGTGCGGGTGCTGGCAGAGACGATGGAGGATGTGGAGAGGAAGGTTCACGGTATGCACGCGATGCCGGCCAGTCTGGTCCAGCTCAGGAAGGACATGGATAGGATGCAGAGTGAGCTCAAGAGGGAGATGGATGGCATCCATGGTGAGATTACCGAAATGTGCCGCCTACTCCGAAATGTGGTCAACATGATAGCGTGCCCACCCTGTGAGCAATGTTCGCCTCGCTGGTCTGCCTCTGCGTCACGCTGGTCACCGACCTCGTACACCCCGGGCGAATCCATGTCGTCTACGGCGCCGGTCTCCGCCCAGTGGGGTGATCCCACTAGTTCTGCTTCGTGCAATGCCGCCTTCGACCCGGGCCCCCTCTCACCTGCCGGCGGCAGTGGATCATCGTCCTCGTCCGCCTCGTCGTCCAATACGTCTATGCCCACGTCCATGGGTATTGAACATGAAGACCAATACCCTGCGATCGTACGTGATACCCCGCACGGTCACTTGTCAATGTCCACTCATTTGGTAACGAAACCGACTCAGGTACACCCAAGTTTCTCTTCCGCCATCTGGACACCACCATGTCGCCCGGTATGTTTGTATGTTTATGGGTCCGTACATGGGGTTCGTTGCTGATTGGAACTCCTATCCGTAGGCGTGACTGACGCGCAGGCCTTGTGGGCGATCAACCGCGTATGTGCCGCGTCGGCCAACTGGTCCTATCTCTGCTTTGACATTCGCCCACCCCCTATGCAATATACTCGCTCTGTTGTTCCTGTCCGTCGGTTTGTTGTGCTCCGTGCTATTATCATTGCCCTTTTGTCCTGCCGTGTTGCCCGTTTGAATATGCTGTGCCAAACTGGCCAGCTCGTCACACCGTGGGCCACTCATAGCACAGCGAGATATCATCATACATACTGGTGGGTGGTTGCGGAGCGACGGCGGAGGTCGCATTGCTGGGCGCTCCCCTCCTTGACGCCGAGAGCATATTCCTTCCATCACCTCCATCTCTGAGCGACAGCACTACAGTGATGTCGTACACGAATATCCCTCCTTCGCGTACTTACCAACAGCCTCGGTCCGTCCCTGCGCCGTCGGTGTCCGATCACGCAGGATCTGCTACGGCGCACGACCTGCCCACATCTTCCACCCCTTGGCCCGTGCATGCGTCCCTCCTTCCCAACGTTACAAACTCTCCTCCAGGGGAGGTTATCGAGCTTCATGAGGTCACTTCAACTGCAGCTGAGAGGACCCCTGCGCTGTGGGAGGTGGCCGATCCCTGGGGAACTCCGCCGCCGGGCAGCGGATGGGCCGAGCCGGAGGAGCCAGCGGTATGGGGATCTCCCGCCCCTGCAACCGCTTGGATCCCTCCCGAACCGCAACCCCTGCGGGGCATTGGCGTCATCCGCGTTGACACGCCAGTGGTTCCCGGCGAAATGTCGACGTCCCCGTTCGCTCTGCGATTCACTGGTTATTCGATTGCCACAACGGACGGAACGGAGGGAGATACATGGGAGTCTGCGGACGAATTTGTTGTAAGTTTCAACATCGCTTGCGTTGACGAGCTCGGTGGTTAATCTGCCGCAGATTAGCTGGCCGTCCTCCATGGCCGATGCTGCAACTTGGCCGGAAGTGCCCTCCCCATGGCATCTCAACATGATGGCGCTTCCATTCTGGACGCGCGACGCATACGCCGAATTGAAGCGCGTATTTGCCTTCTTCGGTGGAGCACATCCGATGGAGGATGCTGAGTGGCTCCAAAACCGGTGGAACCGCCTCACCGACAAGTTACACGAGGTGACTTTGGGGCCCAATGGCGACCCGGATCACGGGTTCGAGCTCACGATGTATTTCTGGCGAGAGGATTTGCCGGTGAGTCGTTCATTGCCGGGACTCCTCCGTGTACGCCATGTTGACAATCTACCTGGGAATAAGCAGGACGCATGGGATGGGCCCCCTTTTCCAGCGTGGGGCCATGCTTAACGTAGCTGCGCATACAGACGGGCAGGCGCATGAAATCGATGATCTCTCAGAGTTCATTGGCACTTCGGCTTGTGGGCCAGACCGCTCTGCGCCTCCTGCGTGCAACGTGATCGTGATCGTCATGCCTATAAAGGCCATCTGCCCTCGTTGATATTAGGTCGAGGATCGGAATAATGGTCCACGCCAGACATGTGGTTTTCCTGACCTCGATCAGGGCCCATTGTCGTTGGCAATGGGGTACAAGTTAGTGTCTGCTTGGAGTGGGCCGAGTGCACACCCGCACTTGTCTTCCTTCCCGTCATAGTCTGTACGCTTGCGGTCGTTGTGCACGACCGACACCAGGGCAAGGTTAGCACGTGGGTATGTACAACTTGTCGCCTAAGGAAGGGGAAGCACGATCGAGATTGGATGTGGCCCCACATCAGGGAGAAGGCCCGTTTAGTCCGTCCCGGCGCTCTGTTTGCCGATGGTTCGGAACGGACAAAGTGCCCCCCCGGGAGGCGCTTCCCTTTGCCCCGAGCACAGTCATTCCAATCAGAGCGCATCACCATTCATGCGACTTGTGTCCAAAGCGATAGGCGGTGATGCCCAGGAGAAGCTATGGAGGAACGCGGCCACATCTGTCCCCACCCAATACTGTCTCGTGAGCTGGCGTGTGTGCCGACGTTCAGCGAAACCGCTCTTACTTCTACCAACGTCTGCTCACCTCAATGCCTGCCAGACGAACACGGCGTCTTGCCGAGAATGCAAGTGGATCAAGTGGATCCACCACCAACGTGACAGCTTCCGTGACGGCGGCCCAGTCAACAATCCGAGACGATAGCGAGCAAGAGCGCGAGCTCGCTATCCAACGCCAACGAGAACAACGGCGTCTGCGCGCTCAACGTCGTGCCCTCTTAACGGCCCCGGGGGAAACGACGCTTGACTCAGCCATGCCACTCGAGGTTGACGGGATGGGTGTGGTGGCGAGTATCCCCACGATGGATAACCCGGTACCTGTACCGAGACAGTCTTCCTCTGCTGATATTCGCGGTGAGGGTCAATTTGGCGTTGTGGTTTCCACACACTGACATGAGAGGTATGCAGCCAATGACGCTCCCAGCCCATTGCCGGACGAATGCAGCACCACCGCTGGGCCCGGCCGCATCCACGCGATCGCTCATGAAAGTCACAGCGTTGCCGTCGTCAATGACGAAGAACCAGGAGCCCCTGAGGGCTCCCTGCCGGTGTCGCGTGGTGGGTCAGAATCGACCATGCCATCGGAGCAGGAGGACGCAATGGGCCAAGGTGCGCATCCCGCATTACACACGAACAACATGCCGGACTGCAGCCCGAGCGACGCTGCGATGAGCGAACGCATGGTACGTAACAACCCCCGCAAGCCTTCGTCGTATGCTGAGTGTGACATTATGTGTAGGAGTCTACACCGACCGTTACTGTATTGACGGCTACGCAGGTGGACGTGGTAGGTGGGCACCAGAACACCCTCAATATACAGAGTGGACACATGATGACAAGCAGGATGCGCAGACCAAGGTCCTCGCCGACGACCTACACTGCCATGTCTCCGGGAGGGCGAAGACTTCGAAAGAGCGCCAGAAAACCTCATGCTAGTGCATCGACGTGCGAGAAGCATGATAGTAAGTGACCGTTTGGACGGCCTATGAAACCAAGGACCTCCTCTGATTGCGTACCCACTTGCTGCCAGCGAGACTCACCTGCGCTGCGTGCCGTGCCCATACGGTCTGACTTGCCCATCGGCATGGAGACGCAGGTTCGGAACAGGGGCGGCGATCCTTTGTCCCCACCGACAACTCCGTCGGGAAGCCTGACACCTCTATCTACCGTGAGCGAGGAGCTCGAAGGTATGAGAAAAGTTGTCGTGGCGTGACGCGTGGCTGACTCCCATTGCAGAGGACATGCATGTCGAATTCAATGAGGATACGGGAGTGGTGACCGGGATTCCGCCGGTGCCAGCGCGGCGTCGCCGTGCGCCCCGACCGCCTGCAGACCAGGATGTAGTGGCATACCTGGAATCGCAATTTCCACGTCGGATGGAAGCGGGGAAGGAAATGCTGGCTCGTACGGGCACGCAGGTGGGGGCGGGTTACCGCAAGATGATACTGGTTCGACTCATAGTGAATACTATGACGGACCTGGGAATTGGGACGGGGAGCTCCGACCCGAAGTTGCGGGAGGTGTGGACAGAAACCGGAAGATACATGGAGGTCACGACGTCGCAGGTGATATTGGCATTCGGCATGGGGCTCTCGACGTTCCCCACGGCGCGTTCGCACATCGGCTTGTGCTACAGGGTATATCGATGGATGGTGGAACATCCGAGGCAGTGGGATGTGGATGGGGAAAACAAAGAACTATACGACGATCTGGAGGCGTTCTGTCGACCTGGCATTCTTTCTCCCAGCATATTATCGATGCCGTCGGAGGAGACCAGAGCCGATCGAGCCGCTCTCATGTCGGGGGCCTTGACGATGTATCGCCGATGTTCGAAGTTCGTGGAGAACACGGGGATCATCAAGTCGTCGTGGCATGACGAGCCTGTGGGGTTGGAGCCCAGGTAGTCGTCTAGTATAGCGTAAACAGTTGTATAGTTGAGGGCATCACAACGCGACTGCACGGTGGCACGAGTGAATATATACTTTGGCAACCACGCCGGAGAAGGTAGAGTAGGGCCCGAACAGCTGCAGACTCACGATGGTAGGATGGGTCCGTCGCGGCGTACGACCCGTACGACCCCAAACACGCGCATGCGTGTGGGTGGCGGATCTCGCTTTGCCTGCACTGACTCACCCAATAACGTAGCTTCTGGGACGGCACAGACGTGACCATACGCGCATACGAATGGATAGGGGACAGTCACATAACGACAAACACTTCCGGAGCTAGTCACGAGCGAACCTGTCCTCCTGGATGATAGTGCTGGCAGAAGGCGACGGTGGGAGTGGGGGGGGGATGGCTTGTTCATCGGGGAACAAGTCCCCGAATGGTGCGTGCATCTGGGCCTCGGATAACCAGGCCTCCAAATCCAGGAGTGCAGCTAGCTCCTCCTCGGGATCAGGCTCCATTTGTCGCTGATTGCGCGCGGCGATTGCCGCCTCCCCTGGAGAAGACATATCGAACCCCCCTTCTGGCACCCAAGGGGCGTCCGGGGTGCCGGGATCGGACTCGTACGCCCAGAAAGTTTCTTCCTCCTCCCAATCGATGGGTATATCGGGCGTGCTTTCCTGCTGCTCATACTCCATGCCTAACATGAAACAATCAAAGGTCGGGTTGTCTGGTGCGGGGAACTGCGCCCGATAGGACAGGTGCATGTCGACCTCTTGGCTTGCGCCTGCGGGATGTCGTTATCGATCAGGTGACCACAAGTTCTGATGTGAGAGCTCACGCATCAACACCTCTTCCATGTCCATACAGACATAGAAGACATCGGGATGTTCATGTTCTGGATGGAACAGCGGGTCAGTGTTACATGTCCGGTGCATGTCAAGAGGGAGCTTCACCGGAAAAACCTTGTGAGAAAGTGCGAATCTCTCGACGGAGGCGCGCGATCTGTGTGAGGATGACGAGAAGAAATGAGTGTCATCTGCGTGGACTGGCAGATGCCGCAGAGCGTTCCAATGTTGCGCACCTGGATTTGTAGATCGAGCCAAGCACGGACGGGCTCGCCTCCAAGACGGTGAGGATCGAAGGCAGACATGGCTCGGTGTGCTTCTCGCGCACGTTCCGGAGGACAATCTAAATAGCTCCCGCCCCGGCAGCAAGGCCCGGTTGGCCGGGCCTTCGAGAACATTGGTCCTGAAGAGTCAATACGCGCTCCCGGGTGGCGGACGTCCCTCACCTGGTTCTTATGTCCAACATTGGGACCGGAGTAGAAGCATGCAATAATTGCTGCGTGGGGTGGCAAGTATGTAGAGGTCTCCGCGTGAGGTGTCAATTTGATTGCCACCATCGACCACCCGACCCTCTCCGCGCTACCGTCTGAGATTTTCCTGTGTCATTGTAGTGTAGACGCCTCAGTTATCCCTAGCGTGTCCTCCACTCAGCAATGAATAGGTATCAGTTTACAGGGAGGGACTGTACAGGACTATCTACTGGGTGTGCCAGTTCGACCACTTCGGCAATCTGGCCAGCCCCTCCTCCCAGCGCCGTTGCGCCGTACGCGAGAACGCATGGCCGCGACGCAAGAACTCTTTCTGAGACATGAAGCCGCACTCAACCCATCGTGCCAGACCGCCTGCAGTGTACTGTGTGAACGAGTACCTGCACTGGCCCTTAGGCACCGTTGTGTTGGAATGCAGGAACAAGGCCGAGGGCAAGAAGATGATCGTCCCACGCGGGAACCTGATCATCAGGTTGAGATCCCACACAATGAGATGTCCACCCTCGTCGGCGTCGAAGTCTCCCAGCGCCACCACTGCACACCAGCCAGTGGGGACGTTCAGATGGTCCTTGTGCGGCTTTGTGCAGGTCTGAGGTCCGAAGTTAAAGGTGGCCGCCGCGAAGACACTGTTCGAAAAGTTCTTCCTCACACGTGGATCGTTCTCGCACACTTTGGTAAGGATGTCGCCGTACTCGCGGTACATGTCCGGCGCGACGTTTCGAAATGTGCCTGCGGTTTCAGTCAGGTCGAGCATTCGCCCTCTCATGCATGCACTCACGATTGACCAGCCCAGCCAAATTGCGAATAGCCCAGTTGTTCAGGAGGCAGTCCTCGAGGACAGCGCGGTTGTGCGCGCTGTGCTTGAGATTGCCCACGCGCTGTTCATTCACTCGTTCAGGGGCCTTCCTTCGAACATGGGCATCCACGCACCTGCTGCCCGCCGCCGTAACTACCGCCGCAGCTGACGCATGGGAATGGCCCACGACGGTGAGACCACTGGCATGGCTTGAAGTGGTACTGCTCGTGCGCAACCTGGTATGCCCGCTCAGCCTCGTCCAGCACGTGGTCGTACCCTTGAGGACAGGGGTTGAGCGTCATGACCACCCTCTCGTCCGCGTCCAGGATGGCCAAGGTCTTTCTGTGTGTGGTTGATGTCAGCTAATGAAGCCCAAGCCATTCCATGCCACATACTTTCCGTCCCATTCGAGCAGCTCCAGGCCATGGCGCTCTAGACCCGTCTTCTTGTCGATCTCCTCCTCCACGTGCGCCTCGTTGCTCTCAGCCTTTCCTTGGAACGCAGACCTCGCGACCGGCGCTCGTCGATCGTTCACGTTGTTCACGAATGCGTACTGTGTAGAGATCGCGTCCGCCTCTCGCTTGTGCTTCTTCGCACGCTCCTTTGGCGGAGGTCCGTATGGGTCCGCGGGCTGCTGGGCGACCTGCTTTTCCCGCACCGCATTACGCTTCTTCTTAGAGTACCTCTTCGACCGCTTGGTCTGCCTCGTATCGGAGTCCTGTGGAGGTGCAGGCCCATGGCCCGAACAAGATCCTTCTTGTGGCCGCCGCGCGCGCTTGGGTGCAGGGATGGGCGCGGAGCACGCCGCATGGTGCCCGTCATTTGCGGCGGTCGCGAAGAGTCCTCGCTTCAATGCAGGCGATGAGGATGACGGCTCATTGTCTTTGTTTGCAGATGTCCTCTCGGGGGTGTCCCCAGATGGACCCCAGCCCTCCACCTCGTGATCATCAACCTCTGACACTTCACCTTCGAGATAAGCTTCGTGGCGCTGTTGGGCCGCCGCGGCGAGCTCGCCCACCGCTATGTTGACCTTTACTCCGAGGGCCACTCGGCATGTCCCCACGTTCTGCCCGTGCCTCGTCAGCATCGGCCCACATGCCCGCCACTGCGCGCACCTTCGTCACCGAGCATATTGTTGGCCGTGGTCCTGTGCGGCCATTCAGCACCTCACATCGGTGCGGCAATGGACTGTACTCACTTAGATTGTACGGCGATCGCCTCAGCAGGGTGCTCATCTACGCTCGGTCAGCGCTGTTCCTAAGGCCAACATAGCGTCACACTGTACACATACCTATGGCTGCGTTATCTGCTAATGGACGCTTCTTCTGTTGAACGGACGGCTCAGCTCGTGTCCCCGGCGAATGGAGGCCAGGCTCAAAGGGGCACACCAACATTGCCCCACCGGGGGCGGGTGCACTAGATTTCCAAGTGCGGATATCGAATAGCACACCCGCCGCGGGGAGCCATGTCCCGAGCCCCTTCTATCCCAGCCGGCGTGATCAGCGCTTACTCAGTCACGGGGCCTAGCCTGTCGTCGGGGCGTGTGTGGCGCAGCGGATCCCTGCGATCAAGCATGGTCAGCACTCGCATCATAGCGGCTTCGAACCAGCCTTGCGAGCGCACTTTACAGCTCGCCGCCGTTGGGTGCGCCAGATTACCAAGGGCGCGTATCGTCTAGCACACCGACCCGCTGGCCAGCATCAACCGGGTCACGCAGTCATCTGAGATGGCACGCACGCTTACCTGCGTACTTCGCTGCTCCTTTCGCCCTGGGGGACAGGTCGGGGTACCGACGGTGAAAGACAGCGCAGTGGGTTGTTGTGGGAGTGCCAGACGACAACGGCGGTTTGCTTTGGATGCGCCGCCAGGGGCTCCCACGAGGCGACGGCCGTGGCCTCCTGTGGTTCTAGCGAACGCGTGACCGGTCGGGGCCCGGGGCCCCGACCAGAAGCCTGCCTAAATCGGGTTTCTGGTTCAACTTCCCGCTCGCATCACTTGCTCCCTATACTCACATAATAGATATCCCCGTCGTTTGCATGGCTCCCTGCAGTTACGCCTGCGCCGTCGAGCCTCTACATATGTTGCTCTCAAGATGGCACCAGCTGGTTGGAGGTCCCTGGGCCGTCGCAGCTCAGGCGTCGGGGTAGCAGACATTAAGGGGGTGACCTATTTATCTCCGCGAGGCACTCTGGCACTCTTCGGTTGCACGGTACAGTGTCTTGAGGGCCTAATTGATTGTGCATCCAAGACAGTCGCCAGCGCATGCGGCCGCGAAGCAGCTCCAGCGCTGGTCTGGTGCGCTGGATGTTCTCGTCACTCGACAGAGAACGTCCGAGCTACTAAATATCTCCATCGACTGTTGGCAATCCAGGTTACGTGCTGGTGTACAATGTCAGTGCGCCGGTGGCCAGGCCGATAGGGGTCGTGGCGTAGAACTTAGACGATCGAGTTCAAATTGGTCGAGGAGCACGACGCCGACCTGCTGCAGGAACACTTGCATTTGGTGATGCTCTATGGCTACACACGTGCGGGTATGATTGAAGCAGCCTGGTCACGATCCCGAGCACCAGCAGCATCGGGGAATAGAAAAGCGGACGCCATGGCCCCAGTGCGGAGCAGACGGTCGGAAATTGAACCCAATGGTCAGGCGTCCTCGCACAGGTTCACACCTGGCGTATGGTTGAAGCAGCTTGGTCCCGATGCCCAGCTGGAGCAGCATCGAGGAATAGAAGAGCGGGCGCCATGGCCCCAGTGCGGAGCAGACGGTCGGAAATTGAACCCAATGGTCAGGCGTCCTCGCACAGGTTCACACCTGGCGTATGGTTGAAGCAGCTTGGTCCCGATGCCCAGCTGGAGCAGCATCGAGGAATAGAAGAGCGGGCGCCATGGCCCCAGTGCGGCGCAGATGGTCGGAGATTGAACCAAATGGCCAGCCGTCCTCGCACAGCTACGCTGGCGACCCATTCCCACCCCACTCCTCTGTCTTCCTGACCCCCACCACCCTTTGCCCCTCCGCCTCACCCACTCTAGAATCCATGCACAGCAGTAACCTACCCGTCTTGCGTCCTCGGCGTGCACGGGCATTGAGTCCGCTGAAGGAAACCCCCAAACGCAAGCGCGAGGGGAGTTCCCTGGTCACCGTTGAACGCGACCAACAAGCACGTCGGGAGAAGCACATGGAAGCACTGGTAGCCCAGTAAGTAAGCTTAGACTTCTGACAATGTCTACGTTCTGACTGAACCGTTGCAGCCTGGATGCCATTGCAAAGATGAGTATGGAAAAGATGATTCGGAAGACTTATGAGAAGGACACGTAAGCAACTCATTTGATCAGTCGTGTCGCAAGTACTGAACGCAAGCATCTGTAGCAGATATGGCCTGATCAGGCTCAAGTTCCACCTCTACCTGGGGTTCCACATGGTCGCTCTCCCATTGCCAACCATAACGGATGATGGGACGCCATCTCCGAAGAAAGTGCGCCGCGATGAGCGACGCTACAAGGAGGCTTATAGCACGCTGTTGTGGGAGATGTTCCCGGCGTCCCTGGGGTTCCACATCCGGGAGCAAGTCCCGGCCACCGGAGAGTACTTTCGGGGCGATGCCGTCGACAGCGTCATGCTGTACATCGTCTTCCGGAAGGACGTGCCCTTGCTCATGGTTGAGTTCAAGGATCCTGACGTCCTGAAGGTCATGTCCGGACGTCTGGCCGCCGACACGCAGATGCGAGACCGCCTCCGCGACGCCGTCAGCGAAATGGTCCCCGGCATCACGTGCGTGTACGGCTTGTCCGCTATTGGCCTCAACGTCTGCTTCTACCGCGCTTACAAGCGCGAAGATAAGAAGCTCATCATCACCCCCGCTCGCGTCCCAACACCCGCCGACCCTAACTGCTTGCCCCACAAGGATCACCTTGCCGACCAGTGGTTGATGAAGATCACGGATTCCAAGGCGGTCGCTTTGTTGTACATGATTCGTCGCAACATCATTGACATGGTATGCGCAGCCCTGGAGGAGGCACCTGCTGTCTTCGAGGCGAGGCGTAGAAGGCTCCGGCTTCCGTTGGACAAAGCCGGGCGCCGTGCAGCTCGGGCTGAACGCAAGAGGGGCGACCGCCTCATCGAGACCTTGAAGCAAGACGCTGGCCACCCTTTCGAGGGGGAAGCCTACGTTGAGACGTACGGTGTCCCGGAGGACGTCACGGGCGACGAAGAGGAGGTCCCAGACGAGGAATACGACAACAACGCGGAATACCACGACGATTCCTCCTCCTACGACGAGAGCAGCGGCGAGGAAGTCAGTAGCGACGAGATCGCCAGCGAGGACAGCGATTAGGATCGTCTCTTGGCTAGGTGTCGCTGGACTGTATACCTTACCGGCCATATCGGCCGTTTGTTCTCCCTCGTATGTATATTGTCGTCGATTTTGCATGCCCATGTCTCTCACCGCCCCGTTCACGTCGTCTCCATCCCCTGTCGATCGCTGTCTACTGCATTCGCATGTTCTCCTTTATACTTGTATCACGGCAGAGTTACGTGGATAGTCATGATGTTCGAATGTAATCTCAACTGTTCGCCGACAATCATGGATTTCTCAGGGCGACAAATATTGATGCGGGCTCTTCCTTCTCCCTGGCCTGCCGACGCATGGATTGCAGCGTCCCTGTCATCAGCCAAGCCAGCGGCCACGGACAGCCATCGCCCGCGAGAGGGTGCCAATCGAGAAATTGGGGCGGGGCAGGTGGCGCATCGTGACGTGTTCGACGAGAACACAGGTAAAAGAACGTCAAAGGGTGTACGTCGAGTCTATTGAGGTAGAGACGAGTACATGAACGTGCCTGACAGGAGGCTGATGTGGACAGATAACGCTAGGCCATGTTGAAGTCGAGGGGATCGAATACAAATCCATGCAGCCAGGTCTCAAACAACATGCCTTTCTCCTCGCATATCAAGGTACGCAATCCTTCATCGATTGTGACCGTACAATCATAGAAGCACGCATGTACTTCGATCTGGGTGAGGGTATGAGTGACTATGGTGACAACAAAATTGCTAAACAGCTGCATACCGGGTATCGTGCTATGGTGGTTTTGCGCGCCTGATCGCGTGCACCTACGTGACGGAAGTGGATCTGCATGAAAGACGCTAAGACTGACTAGGCATGAGCATGGAACCCAGATAGCTGCTGACCTTGAGCTTCCAATGGTCGTTGGGCGGCAGGAGATCAGAGCCGGACATCATCTGCAAGAAGAGACGAGCACGAAGTAGGGGGTCGTTCTGCTCGCGGTCGAACCGCGCGTCTCCCACAACTTGACGCGCGTCCTCTGTATTGGGGTGTCCAACGCCGTGCAGGTATTTTTTGAGTCGGCTCATGAACTGATCTTCAAAGAGAACATCCCAACTGGCGTCGGACATGTCCTCGGATTGGGCGCTCTCTGCGTTGACCTTCTCCCGGTCGTAAGAACTCTCAAGGTGCAGATGAGCAATGAGCACGTCGACGGAGTCTAGCTGCGTGCTACACATGACAGCCAGATAGTCACGAGAGCGGGACAGGAACGTCTAAGACGAGAATGAGCGAACAGAGACATAGCGCGGTGCGCGATAACAACGTACCCCATCGAGTGTACACCCCTCACGGAGACCAAGTTGCATGCCATTCGCGAAACAAGACACCAAGATGTCGCTGGCCGCCAGCTCGGTGCCACCGAACAAGGCGGATGCGACTAGTTGGCGCTCCATCCACTGGAGCTCTGCTTCTTGCGGGGGATCGCTCAGGACGTGACGCTGATGATATCTAGCATGATCATCATGATAGGAGAAGATAAGGTAGAACTCACATCAAGGGAGGCAGAGAATATCAAGGCGTTCAAGGGATGCCACGGGTCGGCCGGGAGAGGCGAGCCCCACACGTAGTCCGACCATGGTACCAGTCCCCCATACAGGTCCGGATCGATGAGGCGCAGAAAGGCGGGATCCAGCATGCATGCACGCTCACAACCCTCAATGGCGTATCGCAGGAGGAAGGGCGAGATGGGCTGCGGGCCAACACCCATTGCGATCATATGCCATAGCGCAAAGAATCCGCAGAGGGTGTAGTGCTCTTCCCGTTCGGGAATATTGGCCGGACCTGGACGGATGACGGTGAAGCGTCCATGCGGTTGCCAGTACCTCCGGTCGGCGACGAGCTTTTGCACGGCGGTACGAAACACCGTGCGCATGGGGCTGTCGCCTATGCCGTCGCCACTGCCAGGCGAAAGGTGAAAAAGGTGTCCGGACGGACGTTCAGGTAATACGAGAGGGACATACATGTGAATGTCCAATCGATCTGCATGACGCAACAAGCTTGACAATGTAGTCAAGTTGCAGGAAGCGCCGGGATGAGGAAAGGTGAGGGACATATCTTGAACGAATGCGACCTCCGTGTCCGAGTGGATTGGATCAGAACGGTGCATGATCAACCAGCGAACAAGGAAGATCAAGATGTCGGCGGCCATATCGGCTTCGGGAGCACGAATATGAGGAACCGGGTCGGAGAAGTCGGGCTCCACGCGGATGGCCAGGGTGACGCGGGTACGCCAGGCTCTGATGGCAGACGGCTTGACGGGAGAGAGAGGAGGGGCGGCCTGCATGTACTAATGTGAGTGAAGGATGAAGGGTAGAAGGTGGAATACGAACTCGGGAAACAGTGAGCGCGGATGCTGGCGTCCTGGGGCTTTCCATGCGTCGACGGTTGGTGGGAGGCGGACCGGACTGCAGGGATACCTGGATGAGATGCCGAGGTAGGCGGCGCTAGAGAACATGATAACTCACAACCCGTGCGTCCGAGAAAACCGTGGAAGCAGAGGTGGGCGGCTCTGGTGATGGGCTATGCTGGCGTCGGCGATTGGGGGGGGGGACCTCGCCCTGCACATCGGAGATCGGTGGGAGCACATGAGCAAAAGAAGTGAGAGCGAGGAAGAGGGCGCTACTGACAGTAACAGGGGCGAAAGTCTGAGGCGACGTCGGGGGAGGCGGTTGGTCACTGGAGAGCGGGGCGGTGGGGCCGCTGGCATGTCGTCGGGGCTAGGATGTCGGTCAGCATGAGCGACACGTACAGAAAGGCTGGTGTGGAAAATAGGCACCAAATGGGGCAACGTGGGGGAATTGCGCAAGACAACATTGGCGCTCGCAGCGCGAGCCCGAGTGCGAGGTCCGGACGTAGCGTCGTCAATCTGAGAGCCAACATGAACAGTGCGTAGACGGGTTGGATAGTCAATACGTACCACAATGGACCCAGATGTGGCTGCGGGAGTCTGCGCATGGTCAGATACGGCGTGGGAATCATTGGCAACGGTGGTGGCCACGTTGCGGTTGCGGGCGCGCGGTTGGCGCCCCCCAGTGCTCATACGCGCTGAGGTGCGGCCGTTGCGCCGACGACCATACTGTATCTGCGAGGAAAACTCATGACGTGATCAAGAACGTGAAAGGCAACATATATTTGCGCACCAACGGAGGGGTTGCAGCGGTGCCTGCAGCAGGAATGACATCCTGCGCAACATCGGGCGCAGTGTTGGACGCGGCATCGAGGCTGGGATTGGGCACGTCGACCGAGGGGGCAGTGTCAAGGGCCGTTGGAGGGTCGGCCGCACTGTCCCCGGGTACCTCCAGGTGCGGCATAGAAGGGCGAAGCTCACGAAAAATGGAACCGGGCGAACCAACGGTAGATGGGCTCGAAGAGTCAAGCTCATCGCCAAGCGAGAAACCTGGAAGTTGCAACGGCGAGAGAGCAGGAGTGGGATTGCGGATCGGCGTAGAAGAGCGCGCAGAGTGCGATGTGGAAGGAGACAAAGGGGGAGCGAAGGCGGACTCCATCCACCGATCGACGTCGCCCATGGGACAGTCTGTGGGAGAGGACGGGGTGTTCGGGTCGTCCGGGCACTCGCTACCACACTCCGGAGTGATCGCTGGGTCCACTACACACATGACACGAGCGGGGAAACAGGCGTGAGGTCGATGATTGGCCTGAATCTGAAAGTAATCGTGCAGGCCGGGTACAGTGAAGTTAGACCACACCTCGAAACGTAACATGTTGGCCAGGAGGTCACCGCGGCGAGGGGCTAGAGCAGGGGTGACCTAGTGAGCGCGAAATACAGACTGCAAAGGGAACAAGAATGTTGGCGTACCAATGCGCAACATGGGGTGGCTGGCGAACTCCGGCTCCGGGCGTGGATAAGCCGGATTGATAAGAGCCTTGTCAAGGAGCTTTTCCACGGTGAAAGTGTTGCAATTGAGATCGTCGAAGGGAGAATGCAGTTTGGAGCCTGGCACGTTGCGCTTGTTGGAGGTACGAAGAAGAACGAAAGGAAGGGCAGTGGGCGTCTCAATATCAGAAGCTCTGGTGTCGGAGGGAATGACGATATCCTGCTGTCGGCAGTACTCCATGACCTGCTCGCCGAATACTTTCCAGACGGGAGCTTCGCGAGGGAGGGTTACCGTGAATATGAGCTTGAAATGGATCGCTTGACCGACCAAGTTGTCGAACTGTTCTGGGTTCCAAGTGAAGTCAGATTTTGGGTAGGCGCCCCGTCTCGGACGCAGCGTGGGAGGCTGAGAGACACATCGATAAATGATTAGGCAAGGAACATTATAGGGGGTGACGGAAACGACGCACTTGAAAAGGGACCAGCAGGACTGTGAAGACCTGGTCGGAGGTTGGCTCGGAGACGGAGGCAAGGTGCTCTGCGGAGACCAACGCGGTCGTACCGGTTGACGATGATGATACAGTCTGCCGGGAGGACGCGGTGCGGGGAGCAGAAGTCCGTACCCTGCCGACGTTCGACCGCTGAGATCGAGACCGCTCGGCACTGGCCATACGCCTATCGTTGGCGGACCCCGCTTCTGGCATGCGGACGCCCCCGTATGCATCCATGGGGGAGGCTGTCGCCAGTGGTCGGGCATCGGACTGAGGTAGCAAGGCCGGTATGGAGTCGGGACCAGCAGTGGCAGGTGGGTGTGTGGTGGTGAACTGGGGGGGGAAGAGCCGGGGCTGCGGTCTGAGAGCTATGCGTCAGGACAGCCTTGCGATAACGGAAAGCGTAGAGCGGAATGCGCACGGATGGGAGGCATGGTCGAGGGGCCCTGTGAGGATGGCGTGCGCCTTCAAGGGGCCTCCGCATGCACAGAGGGCCTCAAAGGTCGCAGGGGCGCTATCGTCGACCTGATGAACGGGCGAGCAGGTAGGGATCGATGAGAATATCGGCCAAAAATATATGCGTAAACCACGAACCGCGATAAACCCTCCACATTTGAAAGCAGGACAGACTCCTCGGCGCAGGAGAGCCGAACGGGCTTGAAGCTCGGAATCCCCGATGACATGGGCAAACCAAGGATGAAGGCAAGCGGAGCAAAGTTCGTCTGGACTGAGAGCGTACTGGTAGGGTAGCGAGGTAAAAGGAGGAGGTTTGAGAGCGAGACAACGTGCCGGAGGTATTAGCTCACCTCTCGGAGGGTATCATTGACGAAGATGACGAAGGCCGCGCAGCCAGTGACGCCGCGAGAACAGTCGGTGTGGGTACACATTCCACGGGGGTAGTTGGAAGAAAGCATGATTGGAGAGAGAGGAGCCGCGCTTGTGAACGAAAGGCAGATGATGGAATGAAGAAAGAGGCAAAGACAAGAGGGACAGAGACGAACGAGCGGGGTCCGAGGATAAAACCGGAATGAGGCGAGGTCGGATCAACGGGGAAGGGGCAGCATGCCCGCGGCGCGCCGCGTTCCGCATGGAGGTTAGATAGGAGGTGAGGATAGCGACCGAGAGCGAACAAGTTCGAACAAAGGCGCGCAGTGGCTGTGGCGCCGCACCCTCGCGCGGTGTTCTGTCTTGGGATAGCTGGGCGTGGAGAAAACGAGAAGGAGAGCAACACGGTAGGTAAACATCCGTCAAGCCCGAAAAAGAGTGAACAAGATCGAACAACAAGCGGCTTAGTGAGATGGTATGGAGATCACGTCCCATGAAGTCGATGTAGGTTTTTTGTTCATATTTATCACCATTGGTGTACGTTGGTCCGCTCACAGAGGATAACAAAGATGGTGGAAATGTTATGAGGCTGATGGAGTGGTAGCAAATGAAGTGGAGTGTGGGCAAGGATGTGTGACGTCAGACCACAAGTGATAATTTGGTATAATATAGGACATGGGTGGGCTATGCATGGCGATTACCATCCAAGACAATAAAAGGTGGGTAAGAGAGGCCAAGTGGCAACAAAGTCGGATTTGCCTTGGGTTCACATATATTTGTTCCGATGAATCCCCTCATACGCAAGCGTAGATGCAGACGCAGACGAGTCCGGCCCCGGTTCCGGGAAGCGAGGGGAGTGAAGAACGAAAGGGTAGGGTAGGTTGGGCAGGTCAGGTGCGCAGACACGCGACGTCTGGGGTACAGAGGCAAACGCTGCGGGGTGTGGGGAAACGGAAACGGAAACGGAAAGCGAGGGAAACCGCGCAACTCAATCACAACCATGACGAGGGGTGACACTCACCGCTTCGTGCGCTCGTCCTTCTTTGCCTCCGTGATCGACTGGATGAGCGGGTTCGGCGAGAGGCCAGTGCTCCAAACGAGCAGACCGAAGTTGACTGCGCGTTCAGGTTCGAATCGCCAAGCGAGTCGGGTCGGATCGTGGGTGGGCCCAAGTCACCAAGTCAGCTGAGGGTGCCTATGACGAGAGCACACGCGAGACGCACCTTCTCCCTCCTCCGTCACGAACATACGGCCCTGCAGAGAGTGGATAGGCGACGTCAGCACCCCATGGTTCATGCAATCGACATTAGACACCGGGCGGGCGATGCGCGAAGCATATGAGGATGAGGGTGTGCGCCTCGTCACCCTTGCGGGTCTCGAGTGCCCGCTTGTGGTGCCAATCTGCCGTCCTCATCTGCATCTTCATCTGCATCTCATTTGGACTCGCTGCAGAGACGCCGCAGATCCAGGACAGCAGATGGAGGAAGACATGTTGCACATATTGCAACGCGATCCCGTGGTCGGTCCCGAGTGCATATAGACGAGCACGTACCTCCTCCACGCGCTCGACGTGATGTTGCGTGAGTAGCCTAATACCCTCTCGCTTGAACTTCGTAGTCGCGTACCTGTCAATGCGCATCGCGTCGGAGAATCAGAGTCAGCCATCGCTCCTGCCAGGCCTCGATAATCATCATGACGGAAGGACGGGACAGACTCACTCTTGCAGTCCCTCGTCAAAGCCGCCGAGGATGACCGGAGAAACGTCGTACAAATTGATCTTAGCCATGGCAGCAAGGCTCGGGTAGTGCCGGGCAATGTCGGTGTGCAGCAGATCGTGCAGCTCCGCAGCGAACTCCACGCCCGTCGGCCCGCCGCCGACGATGCAGAAGTTGAGAAGCTTGCGCCGGTCGGCGTCTGTGATCGTGGGCTGGTTCGCTTGCTCGAAACCTGCGTATATGCGTTCAGCTCATGCTCCTGATTCCTGGAGGTGGCCCTCAGGAAGGGGAGGTTGAGACGTACATTCGAGGATCCTCGTGCGTATCCTGCGGGCGTCGCCCACGTCCTTGAGGAAGTGTGCGTGCTCCTTGACTCCGGGAACGTTGAACGCTTGCGATAAGACACAATCAGTCTTATTCACTATGCGCATATATGCAGTGGACTTACTCTGACTGTATGCGCCGACTGCGATGACGAGCTTGTCGTACGTCAACTCGAACTTGTCGGAATTTCCCGTCACAGTGATCGCAGGGTCGTTGACGTCAGGGCTCGACGACGATGAGAGCCCATTACCACTGCTAGATGCATTGCCCTTCTCAGGGAAATTGACAGGTGCAGTGGCTGGTGTCTGTTGGTGGAGAAGCAAAAGGATTGATCAGTGCTCTGCATGTCGCATGGCGCAGAGGACAAGACGTACGCAGAGCAGCTTCTTGTGCTTGAAATCGATGGAGTCACACCATGCGGTGTACGTCCTCTGGTAATAGGGGGAGTGTCAGTGGTGATGATAAGAACTTCTCAAAAGAGGGAGAACGCACCACTTTGGGCGAGTATCTCCTGACCTGTTCACAGAACATCAGCAATCAGCGTATAGAAACAGACGTAGACGCAGGAGGTTATGAAGCCGAGGAGGAGCTGCACTTCTGACTTCGGCGAACGTTCAAAGGCAGGCCAAGGAGATATGTGTGGTACACCTAAGGCCTGAGAGACGCGTATTCGACTACAGCCAGCTCGCCGAGTACCACAAGCAGCACTTCGCTGGAGCAGTGTATGCAAACGAGCAGATCGTGGGACACGGGCATCCCTTGTTGCAGTAAGTGGAACACCGGATAGAAAGACACTCACGGGTTCGATAGCTGCACGGAACTCGAGAGTGCCAACAGAACAGCTGGCGAGAAGAGGAGTGAAGTTGAAGTAGTTGTTGGGAGACACCACAATCACGTCTATCGTACACCAATGTCAGCAACCATCCATGCATGGGCGTCAATGTAAATGGAAAACGGAGTTCGTGTGCAGGGTTGCCTGCACGTCGGCCTAGGCCTTGGCCGGGGTTCATGTGAACTTACTCCAACGTTTCTTGTCTATCGCGCGCAGAACCTCGTAGCCTCCCCATCCTGAGCCAAGGATGACGAGACGCTGCTTTCCCCGCGACGGAGAGGAAAAGAAGGTACGTGAGGGTGGCCCACGGTGCTTAAGCACCATCGGGGCAAGGCTGCTACTTTGGAGTCGTAAAGCGGCCATTTTGGAAGATAGCCGAAGTGGGGGAAAGAGATGTGTCCAGAACGCGTCTGGCCTGTGAGGACGAGTGCATTATAAGAGCAGGCGACGAGCGGACGAGGGTGCGCCCGGAGAGGCTCGGACTCGGAAACAGGCCACGGAGAGAATAGGACGTCATCTTTGCATCGTACCCTGCGCCAACCTTGACGCGGACGCTCGGCAGACGGGCTCAGCTCGGGCTCATCGTCTCATCGCCCTGCCCGAAACTCGTCCCAGCTACGCCGAGTTTCAGATGCAACGGCGCGCGTTGGATGTCTTGTGTTAACCAACCCGTCGTGATTCGCACTTTGTGCTCTCGACGATGGTCGTGGTTCGCGGAAGAAATCATATGCGCGTCGGGTGGCCTCCCGCCAATGAGAACTCTCCCATGCACACACTGCGAAGAAAGCATCCTTTTCTCGATAGCCAAGGGTTAGATACTGAATTAAGTAATCAAAATATCAAACATTCCGAATGTTGTCTGGATTAAACAATCAAGACTCTCAAAGTAACCCAAGATTGGTATAAAAGAGCTTTGAAGGGTTTTTGGGTAATGCTGTAGTAGATGTCCTAATAGGAGCGTGATTAGAGGTAGGTAGCAGGGTAGGTCTTGGGACATTTTACTAATAATACTGAAAGTCAGGAGTTTGCTTGTAACACCCTTACGTTGGCCATATGGCCATAAAAGGCTTACTAGCCATTCCAAAGTGCCTAGATGAGACTTCACTCGGACCTCTGTAGAAACTGTTGGAGTGGCGCAATGAGACGGAGCAAGTGTAGATAAATTACATAAGTGCTGATGTATAGGTAATATAAGTAAAGAGATACAGAGAAAGTAAGTAATCGATACAAAGAGTCATAAATATCGTATCTTGTACTACGACGCTGGCATATCTGCGGGATATTGTCCAGAAAGAAAGGATGCGTCCGTTGCAATGTGCGCGCGGCAATCTCGATTGCGTCTGTAGCGCGCGCCACAGCGGAACGCCTGCCCGTAGTGGCCCGTCCTTGAACAAATCATCCTCCCAATTATCTCGCCTTATCCACTAACAGGCTCTAACCGACACTAACTTACTGAGCCAGGTTCGGCTTGCGATGGTCGCGGTGGTTTGTTATGTTTCATGATCCAGGAACACCATCCCAACTGCCTATTGCGGCCAAAGCGTCTTTCGTAGCGGCCTCATGACCATCCCTCTGACTGGCACGCTCAAGCACGAGCAACGCACTTGACCTCTTCCCATCAATGACTTCTCAACCGACTTATCGCTGCGGCCTCCCAGGGTCTCCCGCACTTCCTCCTGCGAAGCATAAATACATGGCGAAGCACTTTCTCACCCGCTACTGCCCGCAGCTTGCCTTCTCCGGGTACCAGGACACCCGAGCTCCCCCACGCCTCCAAGCCCCACTGCCCAGCATCTGCAATGGCAAGCAATCAGCCGCCTTCGCGCCCGGCGTCGGTTCGTATCGACGAGGAGAAGAAGCTCGAGGATGGCATGAGTCGTGCCCGGGACTCCGCTCTCTCCGAGGGCACCTTCTACCAGTCCCAGGTCTCGGGCAAGCCCATCCGAAAGCACTTCTTCTCCCCGCCCGACGGTGCCCTCGCAGAGGCCGTCAATTTGGATGCCGACAACGTCGACTTCACCTTGGAGGAGGAGGTGCGTATACGATCATCATCACCTTCTGCCGAGCTTTGTGGCTGATTTTGACTATCACCCCGTGACAGAAAGCTGTGCGGCGCAAGATCGACATGCGAGTGCTTACGCTCGTCGTCGCAAGTTACATCTGTGAGTTGTGCTATCAGTAATTGTACCGCTCGTTCATGTAGCTGACTATTTGGCTTCATGCGCAATTCATCAGTCAATCAGTTTGGTATGTCTTCGTCCTTGGTCGGGTTAGTCTGGTAGTTGCTAATCAGTGCGATTCATTCTTAGATCGCACAAACATGTGAGTTATCATGGCCTTCCGGGTCTGTTCCCATCTCCATTGGTCTGTGGGCCATGCCGCTTGGCAGAACGATACGTTCTGCCTGAGCTTGCGCAGGCGGAGACGCCCTCAGCCGTGCCGTCCCTCGCAGAAGCCTCTCCGTGCGAAGCTTGTCTCCCGTAAGCAGACGATTGGACGGGCGTACAGAACGGGGGACGGACCGCTCTGCAGTGCGAACCGCGCCATCGGCGCTCGCCACATTCGTGGCTGCAGCCTGCAGCCTGCCGGGGCCTGCCGATCTTGCAAGGCCGGTACTCCAGTCCCAGCTGTGCGGGCTCCGTTTTACTTTATTTTCTCCTCCATCTTGAGCGGATTATCGCCTCGCAACCCTCTTCGTCGCTCTCTTTTGCGCATAGCGTAGTTGTTTTGCACGGCTCGTCGAGGGCTATGTCCGCCGCCAGGTCAAGCCGGGCCTTCCCCCAACCTCCCTCTTTCTTCCTTGCGTCTGCCGTCAGATCGGCTCGTCCTCGTTTCTCAACCGATAGACGACGCTTCAGTTTTTTGTGTCCCTGCGGTGACCTTCGGATCACAGTCCCCTCGGGGCTGACTCCGATGGCCATTCCGTAGGACAATTGCGCGCTCCGACGGTCGATTATCCCGATCCCGGGTTAGGTTTTAAGCTTCATTGCCTGCCATCGGTCTTTCCCCGACTAGTGGGCTCCCCGATCTTCACATCGGGGAGATCGGGAGCGCTGCCGCTGGCCAGTGACGGGCTGACATTTACGTCGGTGGTGTTCGCGGGATCGTGAGGCTTCAGGGCAAGCCGTTCGGGGATGGCGTATACAGCGCCTTCGCAATCCCAAGTAGTGCACACGCCGACGGATCCATGACTGACGTTTATTACCTACAGCGGAAACGCTCATGTCATCAAGAAATTCAACGAGAACTTTGGCATCACGAACAACAACAAGTGGACGCTCGCGCTGAGTATCTTCTATGTCGGGTATTGTGAGTGGTTTCTATCTCACCTCTCTGCCAAGCGTAAGCATGGAGCTGATCGTTGCGCATGAATAGGTCTCCTGGAGATGCCCGCGAACGTCCTTCAGCGGCACATTGGCGCGAACCGATTGTATGTCCGTGTCTGCTCTCTGTGTGGTTATGACTGACGTGGTTGGAATAGCTTCTTCCTCTCGCTGCTCTTCTGGGGTCTCTCGTCCCTGTCCTTCGTCTACGCAAAGGGATACGCCGGCCTCCTCGTTCTTCGGTATGCATCTTCGCACGATCGGAGGTGTCTTACGAACTAATGAGCATGTTGCATAGCGTTCTTCTGGGCATCGGAGAGGCCGGATACTACGCCGGCATGATCTACTACTTGTCCTTCTGGTACAAGAGGTATGTCTATTTGTCACGCGTATTTGCAACATACTGACGACTTCGTGCAGATCTGAGCTGGCGCTGCGCATCAGTCTCTGTATGACAGGCACCCTTCCGGGCGCGATTGGCGTGAGTGTCCTCCAGTTCTCGTGGCTGGGCAACCACTAATATCTGCGCAGGGTCTGCTCGCCTTCGGCCTAGTTCGTATTCAGACACCTGTCCTGACCGGGTACGCGCACTACACGTTTATGTTCATGTACGCTCACTAACATGCTCTCTAGGTGGCAATTCCTGTTTCTCGTCAGTACCTGCTCCCCTGACACAACCCTTGATGCTAACCACCGCGCAGATCGAAGCGATCCCAACCATTATCATGGCGTTCATGATCCTGCTGTTCCTCCCGTCCTTCCCGTTCTCGTCCTCGTTCCTCACCCCTCGCGAGAAGGCGATCGCGCAGGCGCGTCTGAACCGCGACCACCGCCCGCAGTCCCACGGCGGCATGTCCGGCTGGCAGGGCTTCAAGGCGATCGTGAACGACGTGAACGCATGGGCGCTGAT